>NW_019395567.1:1005908-1252601 GCF_000612105.2 Orussus abietinus
TTCCCCGAGGTTTTCGGCGCGCGTTTTCGCGACAACGGTTTCCGGGAGCGGCGGCCGGCGTCGCGGTCGAGAAGAATCTCGAAAATCCGCGAGTTTTTGTATTTCGTCTAAACACTCAATGAGTGGGGTTTGTAGGTTAAGATTATTCTGGTATGTGCAGCGGAGTGGGGGCCTTGCGGCGGCACGCGGTCGAGAAGGATCTCGAAAATCCGCGAGTTTTTGTATTTCGTCTAAACACTCAGTGAGTGGGGTTTGTAGGTTAAGATTCTTCTGGTATGTGCAGCGGTGCGGGGGCTTCCTTGCGGCGGCACGCGGTCAGGCGACGCAGGTTAGGTTGCCGGGTCGATAAGCCAGGGGGATCCAATCGAAGCGCTTGTAGGTTAGGTTCGCCGCGGCGGCCGCTACTAGGCGACCGCCTCGCTATCGATCGGCACTCCTCGCGGCGCACGGTCGCCAGTCTCTCTCTCTCGGTCCGCTTCCTCGTTCCTCGATCTCGGGTTTCGCGCTCCTCCGCGTTCCTCGGCTCCCTCCGGTTCTCCTTCTTCGTCCGCTCTTCGCCGCCGGCTGCCTCCTTTCTCTTTTCACCGCGGGACTCCCGCGCCTCCCCTCCCGCGCTTCCGCCCTTGGCCGGCCAATCAGCGCGGCGCTCGCGCGCCGACCGGCCGCGCCATTGGCCGAGGGTCGCCCGCACTTTTCCAACGACCTTGGCGAGTCGCTTGCGGAACTCCGACCGGACGGCTTCGCGATTTTCGACTCTGACCGACCGACGTACGTCGCGATACGCGGCTCCGTGTTTGTACCTGCGTACTGGGACTCGCGAGCGAAGACGCGCAGCGCGGCGCGAGCATGCGCACTCCCCGGCACTGCGGGACCGACTGAGCGCCGCAAACGCGCCGAGCCGAGCCCGAGCCGGGGCCATCCGAGTCTACCCGAACGCGGCCCGAACCGAACGCCGCGCTCGGCGCTCGATTTACCTCGCGAACCTCCCGCCGCTTACTGAATTAACGCCGACGAAGCCGGGAATATTTTGCCCAACCGAGAATCCTACGCCTTTACCGAGACGGGGAAAATCTACTTGTCCAGAGTCTGGTCGTTGCCCTTTCCGCAGCGAATTCGAGGCTCTGACTCGCGGGACGGCGCGACAAAAGGTTTAAGGCGATATGAAAGGGTCATCCTATACATATCGAAATGTACAAAATATATATACATTTTTTCTAGACTAGGTGCCCCCAATCATTTTAAACTTTATCGCGAGATTATGAAGGTCCTCATCAAGATCTTGAGAGAAATTCATTTAACCAAAGAAATATTTAATTGAATAGTACCAAAAAAAAAATACTTTGTTAATTCAAAGAATAATTATTTGACTCAAATAAATTGGCGTAATTCCACATAAATGTTGCATCCAATTTATTCGAGTTTATTTGAGCCAAGTAATTTATTCATCTAATTGATAAAATATTTCTTTTGTTCAATGGTATTTCTTTTCTCTGTGTATCCGAACAAGGTAAGGAGTTAATTGTTTCATTCTTCGTTTTCGTTGGGATTTTCCTCGTCATAGTCGTTCCATTAATTATCTAATTCTGCGAGCTAAAACATGAGGCAAACGTTCGTCGTGGAAAACTCGCGGCGGCCATGACGCTGACGTCACGCGCATAAAAGCGCGATTTCAAGGTTAGGTTTCCCGTCGTAAGTCGACTTACGTAACTTATCGCGAAGATCTTGCGCCGAGGAGACAAGCTGCACTTTATTTTCTTTTCTCTCAGATCGGCCATTAATCGATTGACGTGCATTCAACGGCCTCGAAAATTCAAAGAACATTCGTCACCATGTTTATTTGGAACCTCCAAAATGGCGGCGGAGGGACGAGGACTGTTGCCCGAAGCTGTTTCCCTTATGCTAGTTATATTTCCCGACTGGGAGCGAAATTTGCATTTATTCGGAGAAATAGGAAACACAATTACAAACTCGAACGGCTCGAGGGGTGTCGGCCATACTTCAGGCCGTAAAAGTGACGCTCGTGTCTAGGTTCACGTCGTTCTGACTTATTCCCGGGGAAATAACGCGCTTGGCATTTCTCACGCCTCGAAACCCAGGAGGGAAATTAGTAGTGAAATTCGCCCGCTTATATGCAAATACCCTAGCGGCGCAGAACGATTTATAAATACTTTTCTTCCAATCTTTGCTAATTACCTCAAGCCCATTACACGACTATTACACGACAGACCTATTAACACGTAGATTTGATTTAAAGTTATACAATATATTTGTGGAAAATCTCAATGACATATTTAGTTCTAATCATCTAGAAACGTATACCAAAATTATACATTTTAATTTAGCAAAGATATAATGAAGATACATGTGTTGCTTTACGGTTATTATCGAACAATTCGTTTGGTAAAATGTAGGATACATGTTAAATATATATGGAAAATATAATAGAAATATTTTGCACTACTAGTGTTCAATGAATTTTTTTTTGCAGTGCACTTCTTGAAGAAGGATGATCGCAATCGACCTTGTCTTGGAAAAATGGCAAGACAGGTTGCAACTGTCACAGTTACTTCATAGATGATGAAAAGAATATATAAAAAAATATCCGTGACCGCATTACAAAATGGCCGCCATCCTCTCTGCGGTCGGAAGCACTCGATTGTCGATAGTCGCGATGCTTTTACCGTTAAACTGGACAGAAAATCTGAACTGTCGGCTCTGACACCTGCAACTGATATCCTAGATGCAAGTGGCAACGAAAATAGTACATTCCCGATGCAACGGGAACCAGAAACCAAAAAGGTACGAGGATTTTGGCAGCGTAACAGTCTAGACGCGTCCCGCCGCCATTTTGTGATTTTCTGAGTCTGCGAAATATAGAACCGACAAGTAGTACTCCATAAGGAATCACTTAACGTTTTGTTAATAAATACGTCATACTTACATGGAAAGGAGCAGTAGTGACGTAAAAAGATGCTAGCGAGGGTGTCAAAATTTGTAAATAAAAAAATTCAAGCCAAACCGTGCGAGTGACTTATGTACTTGGCTTTGTATTAATGATACATTAATATGATTTCGACGCTTTTGATTATCGGAAAACCTCACCGATCATTTCTTTCGCAGGTTTTAGTGAATAGCGAGACCTTTCTCGGCAATTTGTCGCACCTGAAAATGTAGTTCGAGAAGTTAGACGGGAAGTTCCGGTTTGCAGGACTGCAACAATGGCGGGGACGCTTTGACACGGTCACGTAACATTTGTTGTTTGACTCGATAAGCCTCGAGCCGCGGGAAACGAGTTAGCTGCCTTGTTACAGGTTTACCATTATCGACTATCGAACGTTGACCCGAGATAAAGCACTGTACCGATTTCGCCCGATTACGGGACGCGTGGGTGCAGCATTGTTCTGCACTTTATAGCGGCATTTTCTTACAAGTGAACCTTATTCGCCCCATTGTTGTCACCGAGACTTGGCACTGATTTATAAAGGCATACAGAAGCCTTCGATCAGCAGCAAACAAGTGCCGGGTTTAACTTAAGTACTAACTGAAATGGATCTAAAAACAAATATGACGCTTTGCCAAATCACATGTGTCCGTAAATTCAAATTTCGCGCCTCTTCTCAAGAGGCTGAGGACCACTCCCGCTTAACCACCTTAATTTCTCGTTACGGTAGACATTCATTAGTTCGGTAATTGAGAAGTACTTATACAGGGTAATAACTCCTATTAAGGATGTAAAAGGCACTAGAAAATTCGCCAAAAGTGGAGGAAACAAAAAGACTGGAGTAATAATCGATTAGACGCCACGGTAGCGTCCCAGGAAAAATAGTAAAATTACGTCGGAACGAGACTAATTATCTAAAGTATCCGTCCTGTTACAATGTCAAATAGAAATTGGAGAACGCGGGAGTCCATCGATCCCGAAGCGACAATTAACAGAGGAAATTCGACGACACTCGTCGACCTCGACGCCTGTGTAAACGGTTAACACGCGATTAAGCAACGGCCTTAACGACTCGGCAAACGATACGACGTTGCATCACGTATCACTCCTTTCTTTTCCGCATTGAACGATGATCTCTTCTGTGAAAACCGCCTGAGAAAATAACAAGGCCTCCATCCTGTTAACAAACGAGACCCCCTTTACTCCTCTACTCCGTGACATCACCTTTAATCCCCTTTCGCCGGAATAACGAAGCACGATACCTCGCTTACCGTCATTACTCAGCCGCGATTTTTCCTCATTTCCTCGACGAAAAAAAATCAAAGTAACGCAACGAAGAGTTCGCAGCGACCCCTTCTCCTGTTTAAAAAAAGGAAGAGTTAGTAAAGCACAAAAGACGGGGAAAAAAAATTAACATAACCTCGTTTTTCTGCCGAAGAACTGCAGCGCTAGCCTCACGGCGTTGCCCAATAAACCTGATTTGCACATCCGGACGCCATTCGATTTCCTGTCCGCGATACCGAGAAACATGGCGCGCATACCCATCGCGTTATTCATCGCCCCTCTTCGGTCTTCGCTTCAACGGTTGCATTTAAAATCATCCCGAATTCGCGAGCCATGCGATTCTTTTCCCCGACATCCACCTCGGGCGAGAGAATTCGACGGTAGCGCCACGGCGGTCGTCGCAAACATTTGCCGAGCAAACGAAGGATTGCGCAACCATGCACGGGAGTGTCGGCACCCGTGTGAACACGTGTACATTTACGCGCACGCGTAAATGCACACACGCCCATGTGTACATACATTTACGCAGATGCTACTGGCTACGGAGCCTCGATGGTTTATGCCGCGTCGCAAATCTTCCTTCCTCGGCCGACGTAACTCAAGTCGTAACCTAACCTAGAAAAAGTTTTTTACTCATTTTATGGCGCCGTTAAAAAACCGCCGCAGGAAAACTGCCCAGAATACCTTATAAGTATTCTTTTCCAACTTAATCGTTACTACCAAGGGTAAATCCTTTTCGGGTTTGATGATTTTTATTCTCGGTTTTTCACCTTCTTTTTTACAAATAGTTCGAGGAAGTTGCGGGTGGTTTACCCCACGTCCTTAAATTTGGAGTTACGCCGACTTGCGTTGCAGGTGCACCAGCGATGCAATCGCATGCATTACCGTAACGCCCCCTTTACGTGCACGCGTCGCAACTCGAGCTGTCGCTGCTTTCTATTCCTCCAAGTCTTGCGTCTCTTTTTTTTTCTTCCAGAAGGAACGTACACTGTTAAAAAAAATATTACAAATTTATAACATATTTTCAAAGAAATTGTATAACATAGAATATAAATTTAGTACATATGTGTAATAAATTCATAATATATGTTATAAATTTCTGTTGATCGGTACTTGATATTAAACGTTTTTTTTGGAAACAAATAAATGTCCATGATGCTGCCGGAGTTTTCTATTGATCGTAAGAATTTTTCTTAAATATCATTTAAATATTTTTCGGACTCAAGAATGTCGCTACAATGCTTTTCAGAAACTCATCTAAAAAAATTTGCAAACCATGCGTACCAAATGACTTTCGAATATCGAATCTATAATTTTTCTCGAGGTGTTATAAAATTGTCAATTTACTTAGAATTTTATAATAAATGTATACTGATTAGATATTAAGACGTCAAATTTATAATTTTACTGCAACCTCATGTACTAAAAGTGTATGAATTTTATGAATTGTTTTAACAGTGTATTTTCTAGAAACCAGTGCGACGAAAATCCTCCGAAAAATTTGGTGGCGATTTCCTCAAGCGGGAAGTCTTCGATTCGGTCCGTTCGGCGGGCGTTGAAGTCTCCATTAAGCGACGCCAGCGCCCTCGCGCGAGGTCGCGAACGACGCGTCGGGGCGTCGCCATTAACAGAGAATGTTAATGGGGTTTGAAAAATAGACCGAGGTTGAGTCACGTCGCCGTACGCTGCGTTAGGTGTAGTTAACCCAGGCCTTGGTGGACTTTCAGCGAATCAAAATAATTGATTCAACGAATCGCGGCTTTAATGGCGGCCTTAATTTTTCCTGGGTCACGTGACGAGCCGTTACGGCTCGCGGGTCTCCAGGAATCCCAGAAAGGAGCGCGTTTCGTTTAAACGGCCAAGTATTACAAACTCCCAGTTATTCCCGAATTGAAAATGAACATTCATTTCCAAATTTAATCCAAATAAAGATTTCATATCGACTTTATGTCGCAATTTTACGCCTTGCTCATAATAATGCACAGTAACGCTTAATTTTTAATAAGCCCATTAAATAAATTAAATGACAATATGAGTTTAATGTACTATTTATACAATTATACCCACATAATCGGAGTATTGAATATAATAATGGATAAAGCGAATTATTCGCTGAGTGAAAACTCGAAAGTCGATCGTCTTGGCCCGAACGAGATCGCGAACCGGTCGCGGACTCTCTCTCTGCGCGTCTTCTCTTTGTCGGATATCTCGAGAAGGTCGCCGAGGTCGTGGTCGGGCCAAGAGAAGGTGAACCCTACCCGACTCGGGTGTTGCACAACGTTGCCTACAACTCGTGGTCCCCGTGCCCTTCCCCGGAGTCATCGAACTCCTTGGCCGAGTACCGTTCCGCCGCCATCTTTGATCTGCACCGAATCGAACGATCGCGCTTAATATTATTAACGACGTTTACTCCTGATTTTCAGATAGGATGTTCCACCTTGAGAAGATTAAGAAAAAAATAACAGAGAAAAGGAAGACAAGAAGAGAGAATGGAAATTCACTGTGCTGTCGAAAACAAATGAAATTCAAGAAATTCCGCCGCCATCTTTGATCTGCACCGAATCGAGCGATCGCGCTTAATATTATTAACGACGTTTACTCCTGATTTTCAGATAGGATGTTCCACCTTGAGAAGATTAAGAGAGAAAAGGAAGACAAGAAGAGAGAATGGAAATTCACTGTACCGTCGAAAAGAAATAAAATTCAAAAAACATGGGAGAAGTTTCAGCTACCCTAAATTTATATATTGTATTCTCTCAATTGTAAAAATAAGCTAGTTTAAACCATTTCTAATAAGATGTAAGGACCCGTCACCTGTGTATATACATATTTATAAACGTAACAATTTTTAACGCCGCTCTGTAAATTCGAATTGTACGAGGTAAACAAACACTTTGAACAGGGTGTTCACGTAGAAAAGCGTGTCACGTTTATCTGCAGTCTTTCGTAGCCATTAGAATTCGTAGAAGAGCCGGTTTTTCTGGTCTTAGAACCTCAAAACCCTCGTAGGTCGGACCTTCAAGAGCCTCGACCTAAACTCTTCGGGGTGAACGTCCTGGAATTCAGTTCCGCGATCGTGTGAAATGCATGGAAATGCTAATAATGCTTAACCGATGACCGACTCGGATAATGAACTTGGCTCGATTTAGCGATCGCGTGTCCGAGACGGGATGCAGATTACAGTGCTATCAGTCGTAACAAGTTCGAAGCATGCGGACAAAGGAGGGAAGAAGGAAGGAAGAAAAGGACAAAGGAGCCGCTTTATTGGCACAGTCGCGTTTACATATTTCCTTCCATTAATCGCCTACTAACTCGCGGGCCGATCTCTAAAAGTTCTTATCAGAGGGAGAGATAGAAATGTCCACGTCTTGAAGTGTGCTCCGCGTTCGTCAACCGAGAACACGAGGTTGCCCGTCGTAACGTTATTTACGACAGACTCGATTAGGATTGGACGTGGTCGTAGGTCGACGTCACGAGGTTAACTCCTTTAACCTTCTGACTTGACATCGCCCTAATACACGTTCCAATTGCGACACCCATAAAGAACAGAGACTAAGAGGACGAACTGCATAGGGTCCTTATGGGAGCTCGTGTCCGTGAAAAAGGATACCGAATTGTTTAAAATTTTCTCTGTAGGTGGCAATGCTATCGCTAAGAGGCTAACATAAGGTTTGCTCGTGTTGTCTTATCGTGAACGGACGCTTTTTTATTTCTCATAACCGGTGGGAAAGGGCGACGTCGTGGAAGCGTGCATTTTTCTTTTCAGTCTTCGTCGGCGTTAATGCACCATGTCATCGGAAATGTCGACTGTTAAGAAACGCACGTCTGTCCCAGAAACTTCGTTTCCTCGGAGGGGAAAATCTGTCGGAGGGGAGGAGAGAAACTTCGTTTAAAATTCACAACTCGCAAAGACTCTCCAGTACCAAACACGGTTTATTGAACATAACATTAGCAACAATGTGTATTCCAACCGCCGCAAATCAAGGTGTCCTCGACTTTTCCCGGCACAATCACTGGCCCTCTTAACTAATTAATTAATTAGGAAACATGCTCGTACAACATTTAGTGCTAAGACAAGAGTAGGGCTAGGGACAACTAAAACAATTAAAGCAGTACTATCTTAAGTTGACGTTATCTACTGTCTACAGAGACGACTTTCCACTTTCTCTCGAGTTCAAAAATATCGGAGCGATGTTTCATTTGTTTAATATTATTTATATATATTTATTTATGTATATATATATCGCACCCACTTTCAACCAAACATTCTCGTTCGAGAAAAGTCTCCGTGCCGACAAGAGGGAGACGGGAAAGTGGGAGACTCTTTTTCTTTTCTTCATCGTATATTCCACAGATTCCATATATTTTCAAGTTACATTGTTAAGGACAAATTCACCATCGCATAACGTAGTAGATAAGATAATGCGCTCAACACCCAGGCGTGATATACATGAAGGAAAATGGCACGATACTCGAAACACACAACAATATCGCAATATATCGGAGCACCTTCGAAGTCATTGTCGCCATTGCCAGTTGTAATGCAAATTAAATGTTAAGAAACGCATTTTGTAACGGAGCGACTGATCTAGACTGTCGCGTTAATTGTTTTAAAAATACCTTGCAAAATTTCCTATACAGAGGATATTTTATTTCTGTATCGATACACTGTCTTCCCCATGTCCGTTCAACATCGACTTCCATTCCTTGGTTAATAATCATTTAATGTTAAACGCCTTTCCAATGGAGCGACTGATCTGAACTTTCACGTTAATTGTTTTAAAAATACCTTGGATAATTTCCTGTATCGAGAATATTTCATTTCAATATCGATAATCTGTCTTCCCCATGTCCGTTTAACATCGACTTCTATACCTGGGACAATTATAACTCAATGTCAACAAACGCATTTCTCCCTTCGCATTAATTATTTAAAACAATGCCTTGTAAAATTCCTAATATTCCGCCGATTATAATTTAATTCCAAGAGATATGCAACTCTGCCGGATATTTTTTTTCCAATTATTTTCGAGAATATCCTGCAATATTTCCAATATCGAGGTCATTTCATTTCAGCATTGACAACCTGCCATTTTCGTAACTCTTCGGCATCGAATTCTACCTCGAACCAAACACGTGACATTAATTAAAAATTAAAAATTGAAAATTGCAAATGTTTAATTCGGAGTGAATGGTCCATCTTCCCGGGAGTAATCCAGGATTTTCGACAGGACCTAAGTTAATTCTATTAAAACTAGATTTCACAGGAACTTAGCACCGCATTATCAAGACGTACTCTTCAGGAAGGAGCGGAACACGAGGGAAGGTTAAGGTCAAGGTTTAGCCCCTTTACATATTTCATCTTGCGTTTCCGCTGTTTCATTATACCGGGTAAATTTCGGAGCCCGGGGAAGACGAGAGCGAGTTCCGGGAATTCCTCGGGGAAATTGAACTTTCGAAGGGAAGCACTTTCCCTTCCTCGAGGAGAGTGCGTTAATCAAGATGGCCGCCATAAAGGAACTTAATCGGACTCTGACGACCTCAATTCAAAGCCGCCTTAAAAACGTCGGATTTAATTCCCAGTGTCACAAAATTTCCCCTAAAAAACATGAAATAACCAGGAAGATAAAGAAACATCGAGCTGCGTCGACAACCACTTCAATTTCTCAAATTTCCTCTTCGCGGAATTTCATCATCGGGGGAAAGGAAGAATTCCGATGGCTAGTTGAAAACGGGATCCTTTCTTCTAAATGGAAAAGCAGAATGAAATTCCGAGCACATCGGGGACCGCTCGAATGTGGAAAATGGAGTGCATTATTCTAGAAGAGAATTAATAATAAAGATAAATTCCGAACCCAACGATCGAAGTCGAAAAGATCTGAGCAGACCCAGAAATCAGGTCGAAAGAGGGAAGCCGTGGTGTGAACGAAGTAGAGAGCAAAAAAGTGAGGTTAGGAGGTCTCTCGGCGTCGATTAATTCAGGTGCAATTGAGTTCACTTTCGGAGATGAGAAATGAATTCTGGACACTGTTCCTAAAATCAGGGCGAAGGGGGGAAGCGGGGGTGTAAACGAGAGGGTAACCGAGAAAGAACGAGGTTAGCGAGGTTAGGAAGTCTCTCCCGTGTCGGCGCTCGGTCGGGGGTCCCCTTAACCCCACTTTTGAAAGAGGCCCATCCGCTGGCAGCGGCAGTTGGATCCCCAGAGGTTGCACCGGCAGCTGGAGCTGTAACAGCAGTCGTTCGGCCGGTGGTCGCAATTTCCTCCTCGTCGGATGCAGGCTCGCCTAAACAGATATATCAACGAGGAACGTCTACTCGAGATTAGGGAAATCGATAGAGTACTTTTCGCCGACATAGAGACACCGAGGACCTGTCGCTGGGGTTCTTTACACATGCTGCTAATACGTTTGCACACGGACACGGTGATCCATTTAGAAGCTTTCAAACGTTTTGGTGGGGTGCATCCATTTACAAGCTTTCCACGGGAATCTTTTCCCTCTATTAAGGTGATACCAAAGGATCGTTATAAATATATCAAAACGTGAAAACATTTATAAAACTTTTCTCTTTGTGTCCACCGAATTATTTGAAACTCTGACACGTGGTGATGAGGCTCTAAGGAAGAAGGCGATTTTTGTGAAATATCATTTTTCGAAGGAAAAAAAAAATGTCTTTCTTTGGTTCGTGTCTGAAATAAATAGAATTTTTTTTTTCGAGAAATGAAATTTCAGGGGTATCCAGTTTCAGTGAGGTATATAGACTTCGTTAATCACTAACTGTCCCACCGGTCGGTCAAATGATCGTTTTTAAATGGTACTGGTAATGGGGTTATAAACTGTCGGCACGTTTAGTGTTAATTACTCCATCTCGTACATCCCAAAAGCACTGCCTGAAAATATGTAAGTTACTAGGTGGCGTTCGCGTATAGACATCGCGTCGCATGCGGCCGTGTATTTGGCGCGGAACTCAGTCGAGTTTCCTGAGGTACTGTACGCGAGAACGTCTTTTTCAGGGGTGAAGACAAAAGCTGCATCGCTATTAGTAAGAACAGAATAGGAGAGAAGGTGAAAAGGTGAAAAGGGGAGAAAAAATTAATCGGACGACTACTCACTTTTCCTGCGCCGCGCGCATCAGGTTCTCCAGGGCATTGTCCGAATAATCCGAGTCCACCGGTGCGCCGACGTCCTCTGCAATATATAAGAGGATCAGGTCTCGTAAATGCGAGTCTTACCCGAGATTCGGATAAAGGAGTCTTTTCCACCCCGCCTTTATTGTCCTGCGAATTTATGATCCGCAGGAAGTGAGCTGAATGGGCTGGATGTGGGTTAGCGGGTTTGTCAGTGGGACAGGCGCGGCTTCCGATTTACGAATCAGCGAGACTAAGGCTAGAAAAAAAGGAGGAAAAGAAAATAAGGCTACGAAGAAAGGAAGAAAAAAATAATAATAAAAGGCTACGAAAAGAGGAAAAAAAAATGAAGAAAAGAAGCCTCGCTCACTACCGCCGGTATTCTTCTCTTCGCGACGGTCTTGAAGGTTCCTCGAATTAATTTTATTTAAAAATCTGTAATTCCGTAAATATGATCTTCACAGAGTGGCTCTCAGTTCGCTGGGAATTTTACGGCGAAGTTCCCTTGGTAAAGTCCCTTCTGGAGGAGGGATAGAAATAAAAAAAGAAAAAGAATTATCCGCCGCCATTTAACGAGTGCCGCGCCGCGGAAGTGTCCGGCTGGAGGTAATCCGACTTTCCCCGGGAAAGTTCCACGCGAGTATTTCATTCCAGGCTCTGTTTACGAAGATTTGCGAGGATTCAGCGAGCTTAAGCAGCCTGATCCCGTGTCCGGAGGCTAGTGCACGATTCCTGGAGCGCGCCTTTCCCCTCGTAGGTGGAACGAAAGAAGCCTCGGACAATGGCGGACGGGGGTGATCTTTATTTGCCGTCCACCCGTGACGTAGGTGGCGTTGCACGCGCTTGGAAATTGGATTGTACTCAGTGGGGTGTGTCCACGTAGATGCGATGGAAATAAAGAGGAAATAAAAAGCGAGTTGCAGGCCTTAGCGAAGCCGCCGCACCGGCCGCCATCTTGGTTCCACATAGCGACGCTCCTTGACTTCGGAGTTGGACATCTTTTCGATTTTCTCGCACTGAAAGTTGGTTAAAATAAATAAACGCAAAGACTACCTGCTGCAGCTACCAGAATTGGTATTGGCAAATTTTTGGAATTTGAGCCGGCGGCAACAGAAAACGGAAATTCTAAATGCCGCGGATTCTAGTTAACGCCTGCAAAGTTGAAATAAACTCGACCTGTAAACGCGTAAAACTTGGAAAAATGGACATTCGCGAGAGGTTGAGACCCTGTTTATAATATTTCTGCGGTGTTTATACGATAAATAGGATTTATACTATTATTTTAGGCCTTTCGATTTCGGACGGTCTCGATCCAAGATGGCGGCGGTCGGGAATGAAGACTGAAGACGGTATCCATTTCTTGGGGGTGAACTCCACGTGACAGCGGCGAGAAAGAAGAAAATGGAGGGGTGCGTCACCGACGTCGGATTATCCTCCCTCGAAAAGGCTCTTTTATCACGACATTGTTTCTCTTGCAGCTTTCCTTGCGGCTCTCTCACTTGTGGCTCGGATTTCTCGCCGAGGGAACGTCATTGTGACACTCCCCGAAAAAGGAAAAGAAAAACAAGATACCGGAATTTCGCACTTCACATACCGAAGCACATTTTTATCGCATAAAGGAATTTTATTGGGTCTGCAAGAAGTCCCATAAATCACGTAAAATGAAGAGTGATACCTGATATTAGGATTCCGAGTCGGGGCATTCATTTTGTGTACGTGAAGTTTCGTAACGTTGTTATGTAAAGTTACTACGTGAAGTTACTGCTATAACTGATTCATGGTGTAATGAAACTTGGGAATATGCTAAACCGTTGTTCCCCTGTCGCGTCGGCCGAAACTTCCTCGAGACCGACGCCATTGTCCTGGGAAGAGAGCAAAATGTCGGGACGCTTGTGACGTCAACTAACGAAATTCCATTCTTGCGGATTTTTCCTCACAAATTATATCCCGGTGTCCCGCCCACGTGTTGTCAAATTATTAACAATGCAAATTCAGAGTCGCGGCCTCGTAATTGGCACGCTCGAAATCCCGTCCAATGAAAATCGCGCGTTAACGCAACAGCCCGACGTAATCTCGTTTTAATGACGCCAGGGTTCATTTCCTGAACCCTCGGCCTCGTGTTTTAACGTCATGTGAATATATTAAATTAATGCATTACGGCAGTTTGTTAAATTTCAGAGACTCGCCAGTTTAGTCGTGTATAGTTAATTTAATAGATACATAATATCCCCTCAGTAACGAATTACCGCCTTTCGTATTTATTCTCCTCGCTGCGATGGTTAACTAAACAACAAGTGCTGAGAATTATCTCTTCTTCGAGTTAAAAAAATCCGGCGGCCATTTTGAATGCGCGCTCCCTCCAGACGAGGAATTATTAAAACTCTTGATTAAGATCACGGCGGCGATATTGCCTGACAGGGGATAATTAACTATCGCCCCCAAAAGGGCAATTTTCATTAATGCTATCGTTAGCCGCGCGAATTATTGCTTAGAAATATCTTTTAATCGAGTTAATTGAACTACGGGGGCGCCGAGACGTCGGCGGCCATTTTGAATGCGCGTTCCCTGGAGGAAGGGAACTCTGTCGAAATTCTCGTTTACGATTATGTCGACAATGTTGGCGTTCATTTCCTTCACGCGGCAACACGTGCGACGATAATTCCCGCAACTGCGAGGAAATATCCACGGCTTTCTCGTTTTTCTCGATAAAACGCAACGAAACGACCAGCGGTTGCGGCTGATCCGCAAATTCGAAAAATAAACCGCATACCGGTCCGCGTTATTTCCCGGTAACGCGCAACGAAGAGTGGAGAAATTTCGAGACCTTTTTGGCATCTCATTGTTGCAAAATAACCTCGATGCACTTCGGCTTCCAACGAGGACTTTGCATTTAAATGCGCTTAAAAATAAACTGAGGAAAAAAAAGAATCCATTGAACCAAAGAAATATTTCTCCGAGAAATACCGAAGAAACTTCATCGTTTATCGATGTTTAAGTGCACTTCAGATCGGAATGCCTGGGAGTTTTATCGCGAGAATTTATTCCTCCTCGCAGCAGCCCGACCATGCGTTTACCTTTACTACTGGCGATGCATTACCACAATCGGATGCATTCGACATGCGATTTGCAAGTAAAAGCAGTTTCAGAAAATTCTGAAGAATTGAGAACTGTGGCGCGTGCTAAACAAAATTTTTTTGTTTAAATTAAAATTGTCCATGGATAACGTAGTGGACATTTTCAGCCCTCCAGGTGTGAAAAGGGGATCCCAAGGGCTATTTCCCCGTCTTCGCCACCCCCAACGGAAGCAATTACTCGGTTGATCGGGAAATCGCTTAATCGAAGTATCCCTGACTCGGCGGGGAGGTGGACGATCCGCCAGTAACCGAGAGACTTCGCCCCCGGACACGATTTTCCGCCTCGCTGTCCCGTCGCAGGGGAGAACCGTCCTGACAAAACTTGTCCCTCGAATCCCCCTCGACAACTTTCATCGGAAACGTTTCCTGCCATCTCCACCCCGGAAGGCAGGAAGCGCAAAAAAACGAAGGACCTCTCCGCGCAGCGGATCCTGCGCCCACCCCCTTCTCAAACCCAACTTTCCGCTCGAACGAACCGCGCTGTAAAAAATCGTCCCAAACAAAAGTTGCTCTACTCATCCTCCGAAAGGACATTTGTTGGGACTGTTTTCCCACAGGACGCACCCCTGAGGAGGAAACCTTCCCCGAAGCGTTCAGCCCTTCCAATCGTCGCGCCGACCTCACACTTCACCCTCGACTTACCGTCGTCAAAGTAGGGTCCTGCGCTGGTTCTCTCCGTCAGGACCACGAGGACGCAGAGTAGACTGAGCAGTCCGATTTTGGGATCCATGGCGGTTCTTTTCACTCCTGGAATCGAGTCCTTCCCTGCGGTGCAGTCCTGCGATTCGCTCTTTGCCTCCCTCGGCGAGTTTCCGAGACACCGGAAATTCGTAGGGCCGGGAAGTCCTTTCCCTTCGTTGGTCTTCCTTTTTCCTCGCTCGTCGCTGATCCCTTTCTTCTTAGAGAGGACCTTCGGAGGGTCTGCCGAGTCGACGGTGTTCCGGGTGCGAGTGACGGTGCGGAGGAGACATCGCGACTCTTATATAGACGAGGGAGGCGGGGCCAACCCCCGCGAGGGGGTTGCGCTCCCATGCGTACACGAGTGTACGTACGTTCGCAAGTGTGTGTGCGTTTTCGCTGGTGTGTATACGTTTACGTTGGTGTGCATGCTTTTTCGCTAGTGCGTGTGTGCGTTTACCCTATTGTGTGTGCGATTTTGCTGGTCAGTACGCATTTTCACCGTTGTGTGAGCATTTTCGCTGTTATGTGTACCTTTTTGGCGGGTGCACGTGCGTTTTTTCTAGTTTGTGCGCATCTTTGCTGGTGTGTATGGGTTTTCGCTGTTATGTGTGCCTTTTTGGCCGGTGTATGTGGGTTCTTTCCAGTTCGTGTGCACTTTTTTTAGTGTATGTGGTTCTTCGTCGGTGTGTGTCCATTTTCTGGTCCATGTGCACGTATGCGAGAGATAAGTAGGTGGAAGGAGAGAGGGGAGTGGATAAAAGAGGCGAGTGGAGGTTTAGGGTTGCGTGGGTCGCAGGGGGAGGTCGAGTGTCGCGGGAGAAGGGTCGGGTAAAAAGCTTCCCTCTCTTGTCCACACCGAAACCACGAGGGATGACGATCCTCCGGTGGAGCAACTGGTTGCGATGCAACTGGTACCCCAGTTCTCGTTGCTCCCTTTTTTTGGCGATCTTCAACTACCGGAAATAAGATTTCTTGAGGTCGAGGCTGGAGAATTTCCACTTTTAAGGGTAACCAACCGGTGCTCTTGGTTTTCTTGCCATTTTCGAAATTTATATAACTTGTCATTGTTATTTTATTTATTCGTCCTGGCATAAATTACCCTGCGAACAAAATTAAACAATTACACATTGAAAAGTTCAGGTCGCACCTGGAATTTGGAGAATTTCCACATTTCAGGGTAACCAACCGATGCTATTGGTTTTCCTGCCTTTTCAGAAATTTATATAACTTGTCATCGTTATTTTATTTATTCGTCCTGGCATAAATTACCCTGCGAACAAAATTGAATAATTAGACATTGAGAAGTTCAGGTCGAACCGGGAATTTGGAGAATTTCCACTTTTCAGGGTAACTAACCGATGCTTTTGGTTTTCCTGCCATTTTCGAAATTTATATAACTTGTCATTGTTATTTTATTTACTCGTCCTGGCATAAAATTACCCTGCGAACAAAATTAAACAATTAGACCTTGAAAAGTTCAGGTCGAACCTGGAATTTGGAGAATTTCCATTTTTCAGGGTAACCAAGCGGTGTTCCTGGTTTTCCTGCCATTTTCGAAATTTATATAACTTGTCATCGTTATTTTATTTATTCGTCCTGGCATAAATTACCTTGCGAATAAAATTAAACAATTAGACATTGAAAAGTTCAGGTCGAACCTAGAATTTAGAGAATTCCTTTTCTTCGGGGCGATCATCTGGAGTTCCTGATTTTCTTCTCTTTCATCCTGACATAATTAACCCTGTGAATATAATTAGGAACAAATGGGATATTTTCACTGAAGGGGTTTGACAAAGGGAGGAAAACGTGCCCAGTTATTACGGGCCGAAATAATATCCGCCTCGATCGTTACAAAGGGATGCAACGACGTCACGCTACTCGGACAAAACCCGGCAACGTGATCCATGTAAATGGACCACAAATCCCTAAATCGACTCGATTTGAAACCCTCGCCACTTTGCAGTCAGTCGAAACCCCTGGCACTTCGAGGACGAGCCGATTAAGGAAGGAGGGAAGTATCCTAAGTGGCGTGCAACAAGTTGCCGCTGACGTTAACAGCAGTTACAGACGAATCGAGTAATAAAATCCTCAGGACAATTTGCATACACGCTTATTACAAAACATACAACCGATAAATCTCTATAAAACGCTTCATGGGGAAAATCAAATTCAGTTTAAAATTTGAGGCGTTAATGACTGCCGACGAATGAAGAAATGAGATCTTCCCACCAGTTTGTATATACACTTATTACAAAATAACAATTAATAAGTCATTACAAAATGCGTTACGACGAAAATGAAAGTCAATCTAACATTCCAGATCCTTATTGTTATGGCTAAAACACGTTTTTAATTTGTAACATTTAAATAGCTAAAAGACGTCATTCAGCTGTAGTCTTCAAACGATTAAAAGACGTGTTTTAATATTGAAACAGAGGTATAAGCTCGAGCTGAAAAGTCAAAATCAAGGCAACCATAGTTTCCTGGACTGACTGACAAAACGAACCGATGAAAATTCTTCGGAATTTCTGTCTGTCCAGATTCGGCGAAATTAGATATCGGTTATCGGTTTTTTACGACGAAGCGGCGGACGCCTCTTATTAATTCCAGTCAGTCGTTTCCCGAAAATACGGGAAAGTTATTTGGGGGCCAATTATGGCCTCCCTAGCAATAGACGCGAGAATGCGACCCTTGTTTGTGACGGGCTATATTTTCTGGCCGACATCCGATCCACCCCCGAGAAGAGTCAAGTGTACGAGTTCCCCTTACGCCCACGTCGACGTCTTCGGCCGCGTTTTTAGAAATCGATCACCGACCTCGCCAGTTACCTTGCATAGACAAATCGCAATATCAAAATCGTCAATCTGGCCATAGGAATTTTCCGCGTCGAACATACGCACACCAGCATGCCTTAGTAGTACAGAATAATTTTTAAATAATTTTTTCTCTAATACTTGGTAAATATCTCAAGCGACAGATTTTTTTAAGATGTCTCGCAGAGTTCATTTCAAGACATCTAAGATATTTCTTGAGAATCTCAATGATATATTTATTCTTAATAATTTGGAATTCCTCTCCGGGTTGATTTCTTGCCGTTTTCCTTGAAATTTTTCTCGGCATTCTTCCATCTTGAATCTCCTCGCTTGGCGAATGACGCCCTTGTGGCTTTAATAATTTCATTTCCGAGCCAGGGAAGGGGGTGTATCGATTCTGGCCGAAGCAGGGGGTCGGCTTCGACCTTCTTAGTTGAATGTCCGCTTCGAACTCGCCTAAAAAAAGGCGTGGAAAAATGACGCCAACGCCCGATGCCGCGAATTATCCCTTCGGACCCCTTTTTCCTAGCGCGGAATCTGAAAAGGAAGAAAAACCTCCGGCGAAGGGTCGGCTAACGATTCCGCGGTTTCCCGTGACTCGTTATCAGCAGGGCATCAGGTGACAAATGACACTCAGGTGTCCTATAAATGCGAGGGGACGGATTTTCCTCCCTAAAAGGGGCGCAGGTTCGAAAACCCAAATCCTCTCAGCCGAGCGAATCTCCATCCTATGTAAAATTATTAAAATTATTAACACTGTATGAAAATATTTAAAAAAGAAAAACCGTTACATATTTATGTGTGCCGACCAAGACGTAGAAAGAAAATCCGACATATTTGCTGAGCTTTGATGGCGATCTTGAGGCAGCGATTGAAGCGCATTATCCTGATCGCTGTTTGTTTCCTCGTTTGTTGCTTTCTTCCTTCGTTAGCCAAGGGGGATTTGTTTTCGTGCGCAGATTGCAATTTACTGTATGTACATATTGATTCGAGAAAACACTCTTCCTAGTTCCATTTTGAGATGACTTCTTATTAGAATCAAAATATTTATTCGGTTAGGGATGAAGAACTGACTTGTAATAATTACCTGACATCGATTTATACGGTCAAATTTTTAGTACGTTCTGATTTTTTTATCGAAGTGGTTGCTCTCTCTCTTTCTACCGTTAAGATGTCGAATTTAAATTCCGCGCGTAATTCCAATACGCGTTAAATTCGAATTCGGAACGTTGGGAATAGCGTCGCCATCTAGGCGACGAAGTGTGAAACTCATTGCGACATCCACTTTTCGGTGGTCTCGCCGGTCATCGCCATTTTGGAAATCTCCTCTCTTAGCAAATGATAGTTCGTGGCGAACCGGCAAGAAAAACTAAAGCCGGAAACCCCGGAAAGAGAACTCGATCTAACGAGAATTGCAGGGATGTTGGAAAAGTAGTTTTAGAATTAATTTAAACTCGTGCCAGGGAGTTTTAATTCTCGACCGGTTAAGGCGGGCTGTGACTTAATAATTCTGAAAGTGAATCGAGTACGATGAATGTAGCGGACGGAGCGGGGATCTCGCGCTACGAAGTACTAGTACTCGTTGCTAGGTTATCTTTTGTTACAGCCATTGGCTTTTTCAGCATGAAATGGATTATGAGCCAGTTGGATCCCACGACAAAGGCGAAGAAAAAAGCGAAACAAAAAGTTTGTAAATATATGCATGTTATTTGTTGTCATTTGCAGTGGTATTAATGCCAAGCATGCAAAGGTGTCACTTAACCTTTCCATGGCTTCGACACCTACACCTGATTTTTTTGAATTTTCGGGAACATTGAATGTATTAGATAAAGAATTAACATCAGTGTACGTTTTTCAGGCTCAAGATCAAATACGGAAACTGGCAAAGAATGATAGTCTGGCATTGTCCATCGATACCGAACAATTAACAGATTACGAAATGATGATCGCTACTCATCTTATCGATCCTCGTGATATAAAAATTTCTTGGAATAATATAGCAGGTCTGGAACATGTTATTCAGGAACTTAAGGAAACGGTTATACTGCCGATTCAAAGGAAGGAATTATTTGAAGATTCGCAATTAACTCAGGCTCCAAAGGTTTACATTTAGTCTTATGGAAATGAAATGTCGATTGTAAACAATGAGTTATTAGACATAAACCATATTTTTAGGGTGTTTTACTCCATGGACCACCGGGTTGTGGGAAAACCATGATTGCTAAAGCAACTGCTAAGGAGTCGAAAACAAGTTTCATAAATTTAGATGTTAGCATTCTAACGGACAAGTGGTATGGCGAAAGTCAAAAGTTAACTGCTGCAGTGTTCTCGTTAGCAGTAAAACTGCAGCCTTGTATAATATTTATCGATGAAATTGGTAAGTACATTGTTTTTAAAAATCCATAATTTATATATGGTATACTTTGTAGCGTATCTAAGTCGATTCTTTCATAAACATGACGTCGATGAAACGCTTCCATAGATTCATTTTTGAGATCTCGGAATGCACAAGACCATGAAGCCACGGCAATGATGAAAGCCCAGTTCATGTCGCTTTGGGATGGTCTAATAACCGATCCGTCTTGTACTGTAATAATTATGGGTGCAACCAACAGACCAAAAGATTTGGATCGAGCGATTCTGAGGCGTATGCCGGCGACTTTCCACATTGGTTTACCTGTATGATTTTAAATTTCTATTATCTCCACCCAGAAGTACAAAGACATATTGTGAACATTGATTTTCAGAATGAAGAACAGCGAACGCGGATAATTAAACTAATTTTGAATAACGAGCCGATTGCAGATGATATAAATATTGCAACTTTATCAAGACTGACGGATGGCTTTTCTGGATCAGATCTGCAAGAGCTTTGTCGGAACGCATCTGTATATCGCGTCAGAGATTATATACGTTCTCACACTCAGTAAGTTTAATCAACCAATTTCAATAAATGTAGGCTTCATCTTTTAAACCCTTTTTAATCGTTGCAGGGATCCTGAGCATCCCAGGACAAGCTTGATTCCTGACGACGAAGAATACCATGACACAGTGCGACCTATTACAATGGAGGATCTCATGACATCTCTCAAGAAAATGAGAACGTCCAAAGTTCATACAGGCAACCTTACCGCTGCTAAATTCGACCTAGATTAAAAAAACCAATTTTTTCATTGAAATGTGAATATCAACCATTGTTTGCCTTTAACTCATTAGAAAAGAGGCAATAATTGTGGCAAAACATTAATGGTTGTCACTCCATTGCCATCATTCCATGCATCAAGGTTACGTAAATATCTCTGACACACAACGGAGATGTTACATTTCGAATCTGTCACCGAACTTTATCGTGTCGAGACAAATTATATAGTTTGGTAAGCCTGGCTGTTAGTCGTCAAGACTTCATGGCGTGGATACATCACCTAAAAGGATCAGCATGTCTCCGACGATTTTGGACTTAGAACCTTGTAAACAATGGTGCATCTTCCTTTAAAAAACCTCCCACGTAATATATAGTGGTGTTCGTGTTTGATGAAAGGCTCGATGAAATAAAACGTGTGAAGTGAAGTCTATTGTGAAACCGTTACCCAACCGTCATCAGTTTATAACATTCACTCGGTTCCTACGTTCATTCGCAAGCAAAGCCTCGTAGTGTATGTTCTCCCTATCAAGTAATACATAAGTCGTATGTTTTTAATGGGATAAAATTTTTTCACTTAAACCATGTTAGATTGTCGTGTTTAATAATTGTACCGATTCGAAACCGCAGGTGGCAATAAATCCATATTAGAAAGACTTCTCGTTACAGCTTTAGAGTTCTAAATGCGGTATATTATGTCAAGATCGATGATTCATAAAATACCGGAAAGTTACCGGTATTTTTCCCTGTAAACAAATCTAGCGGTCTCGGCTTGAATCGACAGGGAGAGAGCGACCGACTTATTTACATACAAGCGTGCGCGGCAGCCCGAACTGGCCCGAGTTGAGACATTGCTCACGAGTAGGGTCCATGATCGCGCATGACGCGCATTTGCCATTTGGGTTGGGCCGCCATTAGGGTATCAAGTGGTAAGTACACGAGCTGCCCGCATTCTCCACCGAGGGCAGCACAGAACACCATCGCGCGACCCAGTTTGTGAGCAATCTCCCAATTCATCTCTTATTGGAATCGGTGGCCGCAGAAATCGAACTTACCGACTCTCGATAACAAATCACGAGGTTACACGGTAACCGAAACGAAGTAACCTAACCTCTCCGTTACCGAGCGCACGGGCTTGGTTCGCGGCTCGGCCGCAAGGTTAGGGCGCTTGCGCGGCGCCCCTTTCGGCAGCGCCAGTTTCCGGAAATGAATCCCGCAGCAGGACAAAGCCCGCACCCTCCGTTGTGATGCCCAGGGACCGCCGGTGGGTCGAACGTTCTCGGGGGCACGATTCCTGGGGGAGGAGCCATCGCCAGGTCGCGGAGAGTCGGGCCGGGTGACGAGATGCTCGGCCCTTGGTGAGGTCCGAGAGAGAAAAAGAGAGGCGGTCGTCGCGGTCGGTCGCAGTGCCGTGGTATCGCCGGTGCCGGAGAGTGCGACCGAGCGATAGCGGCGCGCGACCGAGCAAGAGAGACGGAGCGGTCGCGCACGCGCAGTGCGACCGTCGCCTCGTCGGCGCGCGAGTCGGCCGCGGACTCGGCGGTGTTGAGCGGTCTCGCGAGCGGTGGTGAGAGAGCGCGCCGCGCGACATGGACGCCAGGAGGGCCACTTCCGTTGGCTAATTAAGCGTGACTTTTCCCTCTCCCGACCCGTCCCGCGAGCGCCAGGAGGATGCGAGGCTACGGGGACGAGAGGGCCCGAGCGCGGCGATGCTAGGCGTCCGCCGGGGCGTCGCACCGCCACAGACTACACGCCGAGGCACCGGGACACGAGACGCGCGACCACGGCACGCTCCGATGCATTGCTGGTGAGTGCGCGACCGATCCGGCTTCTGCGAGGACGGGAAAGAGCGAGCGAGGACCGCCGACCCGCCAGCGGGCTGCGAGCTCGAGCGCCGCCGGAATTTTGGGGGTTAGGGCGCACCGCTCGGGCCCCGAGACGCTTAACCTAGATCGCACCTGCCGCGGTGCGCGATTGCTTTCGGACCGCTTTGCGAATTCGCTTCTCGCCTGCTTTTAGGACCCTTGCCTGACTACGTTCGAACCTTCTCTCGAAACTACGCAACGATTCTTCGGTTTCGCTTGAGGTATGACTCTTCGGGGTATCTGTGGTTTACGCATGCTGTGGGGAGGGTCGAACACCGACTGTACGGGATTCTTGAAATGGTATTTTAACCGACTTTTGGGAATTAGTGGAGAGGGATTTTGTGGCTATAGTTCGTTTGGGTTGAGTTTTAGAGTTGCATAGCGTATGGGGAGAATGGAACCTTCGGAATGTAGTGACTGCGGATGCTTTACTTCGCCGGAGAAGGAGTACTTTGAAATCCTGGTCGGGAAGAAATTTAACGGGCTCAGGGGAATCGAGGGAAGGTGCGGGGTGTATCAGGGTGTGCTGGGATCGTTTGACCTAAATTCAAGGGCAAACGTGGGTTTTCGGGTTTGATTTAACGAGGGACGGTGTTTGTATGTTCTCGATTGTTGTGCTTGGCTTAGTTGGTAGGACTCGGCAAAGGAGCACTTCTTGGTTCTCATTAAAGGAGGAAATTGTCTTTCAGGAGTAAGCATTAATGTCGTGCCGGAACGAGCATAAAGAGTATGTTTGAAGAAAATGTGGACAGTTTTCGCAGGGATTAGTTTGTGTGGATCACTGGTCGCACGAGAACTGCAGACTACGAGTGCGACGTGCGTTAAGTAAAATGTTACGCCGGTAAAGAAACACTGGACGGTGTCGATTTACACGATGTATTGTGTGCCATTGCGGAAACTTGTTAAATCGTTGCCTGTGTGAAATGGTGTGTTTCGGTAGTTGTGTCGAGGTGGTGGTAGTGGTAATGAAGTTAGAACCAAGTTATGTACGCGCCTGGCTAGTGTCGGCGGGTGGAGGAAGAGAGAGATAGAGGGAAAGAGCAAGAGATTTTCCATGGGATGGCTCTTGCGCAGGACCTATGCTTTGCGAATTGATGGGTATATGCTTTTCCTGCAGGAGACCCACGAGCAG
Organism: Orussus abietinus; assembly: GCF_000612105.2. Classification (NCBI taxonomy): domain Eukaryota; kingdom Metazoa; phylum Arthropoda; class Insecta; order Hymenoptera; family Orussidae; genus Orussus; species Orussus abietinus. The sequence goes on from NW_019395567.1 coordinate 1,030,024, forward strand.
TCGTCTGAATAACAAGATCTCTGAGCATATCTCTGCGTCTGTAACACCCCTCCATGTTTGTCTGGAGGAACAAAGAGGACCAGAACTGGGCTCGTCTGAAACGACGGCTGGCGAGCCACAGGTGCGATAGGAGTATAAATATTTCTATCGTTAAAAAATATCTTACCAGCGATACTACCTTTGTTCGATCTCTGTGAACTACTCATCGGATGATCGTTTCTATGGCTGGAATTTATCCGAGTACATGAGTTTGCTCCTTTTAGGTTAAAGGCGCCGAAGAAAGTAGCGTGGAAAGAGAAGAAGGCGACAGCGGAGAAAGAGTTGGAAGACTGGTTGGAGGTGGGGTTGGCGAGCTAAGGCATAGCCAGCCGAGTATGGCCAATACTATCAGTAATATGAAAATGACAAACCCCATAAAGGGGCTAGTCAGTAAACGACGCAAACGATTCACAGAGGATGGGTTTGATCTGGATCTCACGTGTATCCTTTATTGCATAGGAGTATTTTGCTTTAACCAAAAATATTATAGTTACGGGCGATGGGGAGAGAAGATCTCCCTGAAAATTATCTTGCCAATGTATGTCTGCACGATTGTTATTTTCTTTAACGTTTCTCTTGTAACGACACAGATATAAGAGATAATTTGATAGCAATGGGATTTCCGGCAGAGAAGCTGGAAGGCGTGTACAGAAATCATATTGATGACGTTGTTAAATTGTTAGAATCCAAACATAAGGATCATTACAAAATTTACAACCTGTGAGTACAATTGTTCATCTCCTTAATCTCCGAATGTAAAATAATCGTTGAGCGACTTCTCATGGCTCGAATCGTCTTGTGTTTAGCTGTTCGGAGAGATCTTACGATTTTAAGAAATTTAAGCAAAGAGTAGCGACGTATGCCTTCGATGATCACAACCCACCGATGTTGGAGCAGATTAAACCCTTTTGTGAGGATGTTCATTCGTGGTTAACGCAACACAGAGAGAACGTAGCAGTGGTCCACTGTAAAGCAGGTAAAGGTCGGACTGGTGTCATGATATGCTGCTATCTGCTACACAGCAAGCAATTTGCCACGGCTGCGGATGCTCTGAACTTCTACGGAACGAAAAGAACGCACGACAGGTATACAGCAATTTTTGGAATCGCTCTCCAAGTATCGAAAGATTCTTGGGGATCGATGAATCCATTCCACGAGCTTAAATTTTGTGCATCTAAGTTTGATCTAATAATTTACCAATGCCTTCCTGTTTCTCGTTTGAGCAGGAAAGGAGTGACGATACCTTCGCAAAGGAGGTACGTCGGTTATTACGCCACTCTCGTTCAAGAAGGGCTCAATTACCAACCCGTCACCCTAATTTTGAGGAAACTCCAACTAGACCCAGTCCCCATTTTCAATGGGGGTCAAGGATGTAAGTCAGAATTTTGAATTTGTATCCTATTTATACATAAAATTCAATTTTAACAGAGTAAGGATGAAATAGTCATGTTAGCCATATTGAATATTGACGTGTAAGGTGAGGAAATCGCGGTCTATGAGGATTCCCAATCGGTATCCTAGAAGCGACTAACATTAAGTCAATTATGTCAATTAAGAGTACGATACGAAGAAACTAGGTATTCACGAAAAATACCAGTCGGTTAGTTTATAGTCGTTTCAAATTTCACTACGTGAATATGGAGGATATAAGGAAGATCCTAATCCACATGAAATTTCATTTTTAATAGATGATTTTTTAAAACATCTGTAAACATATTTTTAAACAATTCAAATTTCATGGGTGTCAGGACGTATTCACGTTGTAAACATCGAAACGATTCGATACACCCAGTTAAGAGAAAAAAATTTCCTAAACGAGATCCTCGGTGCCGCACTTTCGCATCACCTTAACCTTGCCTACGTAAATTCTATATTGGCGAGATTCCCGCAATTTTGAACCCCATGCTTTCTGGATTTTCAGACGTGCATTTTGTGATATCCGAATCCAACAAGAGGATATTCACGTCGGAAGAGTACGAGGTGCGAAAAGGCATGCACTCGATCTGCATCCCTCTGGAGCACAGCATCCCCCTAACGGGCGACATCCGACTTGATTTCTTCAACAGGCCGAAAATGAAGCGAAAAGTGAGTTGATAATAAATTAAACCCCGTGATTCCATCGCTGGATAGCCTCTAGTCACTGGTACGATTTTATTCCTTCTTCAGGAGAAGATGTTTCATCTCTGGTTCAACACGTTCTTCGTGAGAGACCACGTGGCGACAGAATGCGATAATGGCGAGTTGCCGGTAGAACGGTCGACGAGGGCGTTAAGCTGCGACGGGACCGCGATGGAGCTCCCGATGATGACGTCGCACACGAAGCCGAGGACGGGATCTTTGGCGAGCCTAGGCCCGATCCCGCCTACCCTGGTTTTACGTATAGACAAAGGTGGTCTGGACGACGCGCACAAGGACAAAAATCACAAGCTTTACAGCGCCGACTTTAAGGTAGCCACTCTCGTTCCCAACCTCGGCGTCCCGGACATTGGATCCGAACCCTAGTATAAGTTCGATAGAACCGATCGAAAGAAAGGAGGTGTTTTCTCTTTCTCCTCGCATGAAACCGACGGCGACGGTCTATTTAAGGGGACGTAAAAGCGGCATTCAAGGGGTCGATCGTTCATGAAACTTTTCCCCAACCTAAGCGTACCGAATCGTTTGAAACTTTCCAACGTGAATATGGAGGGTACGAGGAAGGTCCTGAAACTTGGGAAATTTCAAGTTTCATAAGAAATGTTTAAAATGTCTAAAGAAATTTTTTAAAAGTCGGTAACTCACGGGCATCGGTACCTTCCTTATACCCTCCGTGTTTATGTTGTCAAGTTTGAAACAATTCAGTAGATCTAGTCCGGAGAAGGGTTTCATAGACGAGACCTCTTTGTCCCCACTTTCGTGTCACCTTAATATGTTCTCAGGAAGGATAAAATAGCTCTTGGCATCCCGATTATAAGGTCTTCTCGGTTCCAGGTTAGTTTGTTCATGCACGGGGTCGGCGGCAGCATATCGCCCTCGGTGCCGGGCGGCGTCGCCAGGGCGGGCGAGGGCGTCCAAATCGGGATGGGAGGCCAGGAGACCCCCAGCGAGTCGAGCGACGCCGACAGCAGCGAATGCGACACCACCGGCGACGAGGACGGCTGGGAATCCGGTGAGTCCTCTGCATCTCTGGTGGCGAGTCGCTATCCTCTCTTGCACAGCAGTAGTCATGCACATACCAATACCCAGCATAGAGCTAGCCTCAGGGAGACCTCGAAGGGGTTGCTCGCGCGCGCCAACAAAGGTAGGAGTAGCCACCGGGAGGCCACCGTCAAACGATCCTCCACCTTCGTGCGCTCGGCCACCCTCGACTCGTGAACAGGGACTACCTTGCCTCCGGTACTTAAGGACCCGAGGTCCTCCAGGGACCCGATTCTCAAATTCATGGCGGATTTTTCTCACGTACCAGTGGATTCGCATTAATGATTTCGCACTGTTTGCGAAGAAGCGCACATCGGTCGACCCTTCGAAGTCGCGGACGGAACGGTCGATTTCGCACATGGAAATTGATCGTGGGAATTTTTCTCTTCAGACTTGCATGGAAATTTTGCCCAGTGCTGCGAGGTCCTGTACCAAACTCCATTTTTGCATGCGAAAGTTTCTAGACTAGCATGACGGTTCTCGCATTGCTGCGAAGTCGCGTAATTGGTCAACCTTTCGATGTCGTGGAGGGAATTGTCGATCTCGCATGCGAACGTGATGTTATGAACTCGAGAATCGGGTCCCTGTGCTACGTTGTTCTTATCCACTTGGGACAGGTTGCGAGCAGAGTGATAAATAGTACATTGTTGTAGTGCCTGGGTATTGTGGACAGTGGCCGACGAAATCGGGCAATTTTAGGGACATTTTGGAATTTATTAGACTTTGGTTTGTCAGCGGTATTGGACGTTGACCCCTTGGCTGTGGGAAACTCGAAGCGATTATCACAGTCAAAGGGTTGATAAAGGTACTTTACCTTTGATTGCCTTGAAGTCCCTGCCATTGGATGTTGGGGTTGGCCCGTGAGTTCGTGCCGTTAAGTATTAACAATTTTCTCACATGTATACATGCCAACTGATAACGGGTAGAATTTATGAACAAGTCCTCCCGCACTATTGTTGACTAATGATATTGAATTTTCACTTCTTAAAATGGAATATCCTTTGACATTAAATATAATTAATAGGAAACCGCATGAATTTGCGGGACCATTCGATTTAATTCTACTGCACTTTTAATATTAATACGTGGATAGATTGTCATAGTGAACGTCTATTTCTTTTTCATTTATTTCTTTTTTTCCCCTACATTGCCCGATTTTCTTCGTCGTGAACGATGCCCGTTTATTTATTACTTTGCCCGTGACGTGTATATATTGTATTTCTCACTAGCGTTGATTTATCTCGCGAGTCTCTCCGAGTGTCTCTTCGAGTGTTCGCGAGTTTTTTTTTTTTTTTCTTCTTTCCGCGCGATTTTTCACCATTTTCCGCCTCTTCGGGCTGACCGATTTTTCGTCTCCTGTACTTAAGGATCGGCAGCCTTCTCGTAGCACAGCCTGGCTGGTCTCGAATTCCCTTTAGTAAGACTCTTTTTTTTCTTCCCCCCCATTTTTGACTTTCCTTTTCACGACTTCGTCGAAGCATCTGGACGACGTTCGAGTTTTTGGGGGAAACGATTATCGCCGTTTTTTTTCTTTATTTTTTTATTTTTTATTTTTTTAAGAGATACAGAGGCAGTGACGTAAAACAGGTAGGGCTATCGTTAGATACGTTAATTGCTACCGAGAGGGAAATTAGTATAAATACATTGCTCCACTGGACCCTATCGGGAATGTTTTGTAAAAATTGTTGCCAGTTATCCTAGATACCGACGATTTAGTCTGTCAAGGAAGTTGATTTATTCGGCCTAGTCTAAGATCTTTTTTTTTTCTTTTTTTTCTTTTTCTTTACCAAGGCCGGACACTTGTCCGCGCTCTTAAAATTAACGAAACGCTTCGTACTATTTTATTCCCTCATCGAACCCTCGTTAAACGACTGGGAGATTAATTGACAATTAATTGGATGCCAATTGGCGAACGAAAACTCGAGGAATTACATGAATTACGGATGCTCATCCGTTACCGAGGAATCCGGCTGGATACCGTGCTCTGATTTTCTTTCCTTCCTTTTTTTTTTTTCCTTCTTTTTTAATCGCGATTTAAAACGATTTTTTCGTATATTCTTCTTTTTTTTTTTTTTTTCACGAGTGTCACGCGCTACGCCGTGAATTTTGTTATAAACGGGGAAATTAATATCCAGGGTTAATGTTCACTTCGAGCGGTGATTTCAGTTTCATATAAGCGGTCGTGAAATTGAATTCTCGCCTGAAAGGTACTCCCGAAAATTTCGAGATATTCTCGAGCGTGATAATGCATGTAATCGACGAGAAATTTCATACGGGATATAATCTATATTAATAATCGCGATAAACGGAGCAAGCGATTAATGATCTAAAAAGGAGGGGAAAGAAAAGAAAAATAGGATTGGTAAAGTCCGCAGCGCAATTTCTTTGTTTTGTTTCTTTTAACGTGTAATTTAATTTAAATCTGTATATCCAGCGAGGTTACTTTTAGTTGTAACCGATTTAACGTGTAACGATCGTTAAGTTTAAATATACGCGGTTAGGTTAGCGCGGAATAATCGGAAGGGAAAAAGATTCTAATTGCTCCGGGGTCGATAATCGAGGTGACGACTGAATTAGAGTTAAAAAGAAAAGGAAAAAAAAAAAAAGAACGGTGTCCTTAGGTAATTCTCTGAAACAATTGGCCGTCGCCAATTGTTCCCGACTTACGGTGAACCTGACAATAGACGAGTGTACATGTCGGAGGGGCGTGTATACACCTTTTAGAAGTACAAATCGAATTACCTGCAGTGTCTCGAGGAAAGGGGATTAACATCCACTTGTAATTGTAAAGTGCGCTTGCTACGATAATTCGTCGCGATAACTCGTCACGACGATTCGTTTGTAAACGACGTGTACAGAGTTGAAGTTAGGGAAGAAGGTGATCCATTTGTCCCCTTTTTCTTTTTTCTTTTTTTATATATATATATATGTACAAGTTATCCGTTTGATAAACGTGTGACAGTATACTAGACAACGGTCTAATATACATGTGGTACGCGATATGTTGACATTAAACAAGTTATCGATGCCGATTGTATGTTCTTGTGGTGTACAAGTTACGATGTTGAGGATTTCGTGTGGTTTTTGGACAATAATCGGTCGAGGAGCGACGATTGTCGCAAAAGGACTGTATTCCCGAAGCTAGCATTGTAAAGATGCGGATAGATATATATATATATACATATGTGAAGTTTGTAAATACGTAGGGCAGTTAGTGAATTTCTGTTGACGTATTGGTAATGATATATGATAATAATTAACTGAATAATTAAATCGTAGGTAGCCGAATGTTAAGAGACGTCGTCCGACGAACGTCCGCGTTCTTCTTCTTCTTCTCTCTCGTTTTTTTTTTTCTTTCTTTCTCTTTATCAGAATTCTCATGGAAATTCCGCGATATTCGCGCCCGCGAGGACGGTTAACGAGCATTTTTAATTACCTCTTTCTTACGTTTTATTGTAGACTGCATGGGTGTCTAATGCTTTAGTGGTAAATAAAGTACCTGTAAGAAGTTCGTATTTCCTTCTCCTCCCTTCTTCTTCTTCTTTTTTTTTCTCCCCCTAAGTAGACGAATTCGATTCATTCACTGCTTGCTTCGGAAGTTACATATCGCGGGAGTTCGAGATTGCCGGGTTTCTTTACTCCCCTAGCGAGGTTTCCACTAAAAAATCACTATTGACAATTGGGCCGAGCTCGAATTTTCTATTAAATTGTTGATATGTGTATCGTATCTATAAATCATCCGGAAGATGAATACTAATTGAGATCGATGAACCGTAAAGGGCACGAAGGTACGCGCCTGAGTTTCGCGCCAAGTACACCGAGATAGAAAAACGCGCAATCATTAAACCAAAGAAGTATTTCTGTCAATAGTACCGAAAAAACATTCTGTTAATTCGGAGAATAATGATTTCACTCGAATTAAAATGATATATAAATTGTCACGGTTCCGAGGAAACGTTGCATCAAATTTATTCGAGCCCACTTGAGTCGGATAATTAATCTTCGAATTAATAAGACGCCTCTTTGGTATTATTCAAGGAAATAATTCTTTCGCTCGATGGAAATTTTTCTTTATCAGGGCAAATTTGTGCACGCATACAAATGAAATATTATAAAATATAACAATTGAAAGGAAGTATCTCGAAAATTGTGTACCCACATTTTGCGAGGGCTCCGGGTTCGATTTTTTGGGTGATTTATTTTCTCGTTTTTTTTTTTTTTTGGTTTTTAAGAGGAAATCCGGCAATTTCGAACGACACGTTTACACGCGCAAGTCTGATGGCCGAGTATGGATGCTCGGCCGGTTTTTTTTTTTTTTTTTTCACCGAGATTTCGAGGAAGTGCATGTTATTAATTTATACACACACACACACTGTTTCGAGGCCGGTATACGAGAGGATCGTGCAGAGTCTACGTACAATGACGATTACTATTGTATAATTATTTTTTGTGATATTATCATACTTATATACGATTACCGCTACAGCTACTAATACCTACCGCTCCGTATCGTTACCGCTCTACCGTCATCATAGCTGCGATAATTGCGAGTACGTTACGATGATTTCTAAGTGTAATGCTATGTTATGATTGTACTTCTGTAATATCGATATCCTGGTATTAAGATTATATATATATACACATGTTGTAATTACATTAATGGCACTCCTTGTGGTGTTCTCCAGTTTAATCTTCTCTCTCCTTAGAATCCGCGATGGATCTTCTCCCTCGGCTCTTTAACACGTTAGGAAACACACGTAGCCCCTAGGATACCTGAATTAGTTTATCGTATGCATATCATTAGTTTATCGTCTGCATCGTAGCATGCCTACGCGAGTAGTCGAGCACAGGCGAACGTTTATTGTATCTTTTAATGGATTAATTCCTGACTGGTGTGTGTGTACGTGTGCGCTTTTCTTCCTATCGACCCACACAGGGGGGTCGATGTAGATATTCTCTTTTGTCAAAAAGTGTACGTCATATTGCGCATATCGTTTCCAGAAATGATATCGAGATTCACCACGTGTAATTTTTCTATTTTGCAAATTCCTTCCGTGATGTAACCTCACGTCGTTTGATTTTTGTTATCAGGCTATGAAAATTATTATCGATACGCCGTATTTTTTTCTTTTTTTTTTAGTCTTCGAGATCAACGTTGGACATTTAGTGTTTTGGATTACTACGATGTAAAGTATATTATGGAAGATTAAATGTATTTTTGGCAAAAGAGTGTTCAAATCGACCCACTGGTCGGCGGTGGGAAATGCGAAACTCGGATTCGTTAGCGAGGTTTTATATGATTTTTATGTCTCGTTTTCGAGTGCTCCTTGTCATGTAGTGCAGTGGGTTTTATGTGTATCTTCTGTGTCAATTTGTAACGCACTGTTGCAGTCGCATGATGTGTGTGTGTGTGTGGGTGGGTGCGTGGGAACGTTCCAAAGTTGCCCCTCACGTCATCCAAATCTTTGCACAAAGGAGACTCCTTTTTTTAATAAAAAAAAAAGCACGGATTGTTGCCGCGTCCGAAAGGGAAGTCAATTCGTGAAATCACGATAAAGAAGAAAAAGAAATTGAGATGAATCGTTAGGGCCCAATTCGGAATGTTCTTTTGATAGAGAAATTAATATAAATCATTTTCATACGCTCAAAATCCCGTGACAATAGATTTAACTCAGACCGTGAGTTCTTTTCATAAACAAATGCAGACCCTTTCCAAGCTCTGACAATATTCCGTGGAAAATTGCCTCGCTAAAAGTGATTAAAAAAGAAATAATAAATTCCAGGTGACACCTCTTTCTCTCTTTCTCTCTCTATCTCTCAGAGATCCCCGATTAATACTCTAAACGTCGGTATTGATTCGCTTCATCGACGATTGCAATTACTTAGCATTTAACGCCGTTAAGATCAGGATATGTGCGATTTCGCGCCGAAAGAAAAAAAAGAAAGAAAGAAATGAATCTTGATTTCCAGCGAGCCTAGGAAAATCGGAGGTACTTCGTTTATCTTGAATTACTTGGCCTTTTTCTTTTTTTTCTTTTTTTTCATCGCCGCAACTGGCCGCATTTTTTTTTACTTTTTTTTTTTCCCTTCTGTTTCCATTTTATTCTTTAGGCATGCAAGACATAGCGATTCGTGAAAATGAAGAAGTTAACGTCGAGGAGAGTCGAAGTCGGCGTTCGGGATTGAGTCAGGACGAGGCGGTCCCTTCGGATGTATCGCCACATATCCTGGTCGACGATCATTGACCTAGTGACTGACCAAGATGTCTCTATGTGTCTGTTGGTCAGCAGTGGATTTGGATCAACGTGTCGGCCGGTACCGCCTTCTGTCGGACGGAGGGATGATTGATGTTTTGTGAGCCCATCAGCCATCGTCATTCGCCTTCGAACTCCGGTGTCATTGACATTCTAGCTTGCCGAGGTGTGGACCCGACATCCGCGGATAAATAATCCCCGACGACCCTTTCGCTCTCCTTCTTTTCACTCGTTCCCTTCCTCTTTTTCTCTCTCTCTCTCTTTTTCTATATTATTTTTTTTTATATTTTTTTCTCCTCTCCATTCGAGCCATATTTTATACCGACGTAACTATTGTCACCTCTCGTCGAGGATATCGGCGAGATGCGATTTTATTTCCGCACCGACGAAGGGAAGGACGCGCGAAAGGGAGGACGAAGAAATCGCCGACCTCGACCTCGAGAGCAGCCAGAGAAGAAATGCGAATTTTCGACTCGGCGTCGATTCGACTGACCGAAATTGCGGATCGATTCTTTCCTTCTTTTTTTTTTTTTTTTATTTTAATCTTATCAGGCGGGTGGGAATGTGGACGAGGGATGCGTGGACCCCTAACGATTGGACTGTGGCGAATGGGTTTGGAAAGTGATACCGGGAGAGAAGACTTTTTTTTACCTCGGGTCGCGGCGATTTTTTCAATGCTTAAATTTAAATCCAGTTTTCTTTTTTTTTTAATATATGTATAGAAGTCGCCATATAAGTGAGGGTAAATCGTACCGATTCGTGGTATGTGCGGTTTAACCGAGCTCTTTAGCTACCACCCGAAAAGCTTCATAATCTGGACCCCTTGGTGCACTTTTATATCGCCTTAAGGGGATGTGAAAGCGGCGTGAAGGGGTCTCATTTATGAAACTCTTCTCCGAACCGAGTGCGCCATATCGTCTAAAACTTGACAATGTGAACATGGAAGCCACAAGGGAGGTCCTGAAACCCATGAAATTTCAATTTCAAGATAATTCGTTCATACCTATTTTCAAGAATTTTAATGACAAATGAAATTTCCCGAGTTTCAGGACCTGCCTTAGGGTCTCCTTATTAATGCGGTAAAATTTGAAAGAGATTGGGTACACCCAATTCGGAGAAAAGTTTCATGAACGACTGACCCCTAAGATGCCACTTTCATAGCACCTTAATATTAAGGGAGAGGAAGAGTGGCTCTTCTTTCTCGCACCTTGCTTTTGTCCTTTTTATTGTCGATTTGATGGGTCCGCGTGTCCTTCCGTTTTACACTTCTCTCTCTCTCTTTCTCTTCTCTCTGGGCGCCTCTCGTCTCGCGTCATGTGCTTTGCGCAATTCTGCATGCAATATCGTACGTTTCGTTACATAACGTGGACGCGCCGGCGATTCTCCCATCTGGTGGACACTCTCCAATTCCGGATTCTCCGTGCTCCATGGGAGAGAGAGAGTCGAGCGCGCCCTAGGCCTTAGTATTTTTATAGGGAGTTTAGGGAGTAGACGCGAGGAAGACGCGAAATTCGCCGATCGTTTGATAAGCACGTGTATATTGTATTTTGTACGCGAATCGACGCCCCAACATTTCGGACAAACTGTGCGGAGGGACATTGTTCTTAGATCTTACTGTTTAAGGCGCCCCACTGTTTCTTTACTTTTCTTTTCTTTCTTTTTTTCATAATCGAGAGCTCGAACTCCTGCCTCATTTTTACCGCTCTTAGTCCCTTATATATAGTCTTTAAGGGGGTGCGAAAGTGCCATCTGAAGTGTCATTTGTTCATGAACTTTTCTTCTAATTGGACGCGCCGAATCGTTTCTAACTTTACAACGTTAACGTGCAGGCTACAGGGAAGGTCCCGATACTCGTGAAATTTCATTTCATGTAAGAAATTTTGTAAAAAAAAAATTAATTGAAATTTCATTAGGTTCAGGACCTTCCTTATACCCTCCATGTTTGTATTGTGAAGTTTAGACCGACTCGGTACCCCCAGTTAGGAGGAAAGTTTCATTAACGAAATTTTTTACGCCACTTTCACATCGCCTTAAGGGAAGTGGCTTCTGAGGCCCCCCGTTCATTTCCACCACGCGACTCTCGTTTTCTTTCTTTCTTTCTTTTTTCCTTTTTCTTTTCTTTTCCTCCCCTCTTTTACCCATCGATCTTGACGCGGTGTCTGACATAATGTGAATACAATTATTGTTTATGTTACGCTTGATATTGTACTCGTCAGTTTTACCCAGCGAGGGAGGCACCGAGGCGTTTCAAAAAATTGCGCGGGATTTCGAGGTCCCCTAACCTCAAAATCCAGGAGGGTCGCGGTTGACACTAGAGGAGGTCGGCTATGATATATATATATATATGCGAGGACACATTTTTATATATTATGTGTTGGGAAGAGAGAGAAATACACTATACAGAAAGCAAGACTATTTTCGTAAGGAATAAATTGTAAGTCAATAATACGGCTAGGAAGAGAACGGCACCGACTATTGGCCGCCTGTTTCTTGTTTTTTTTCTTGTCTTTGTTTCTTTGTCATTAATCGAGACATCGCAAGCCTCACGTTTGTAATGTTTCCCAGCGTACGTATATATAAGAGTACATATAAATATATAAACACACGTGTATATTTATATATTTTTATATATACCGACGTCAAATCTCTCGTCGGGAAACGTCGAACGTCGGCATTCTTCTTACTCTAATTTTCTTTCCTTTTTTCTTTTTTTCTACTTAACATTAATGTCCTTAACAATAAAACGCAAGTGATGACGATAACGTCGGACTGCTTCTTTCTTTTATCTTCAGTTTTTGTTCTTTCTTTCTTTCTTTTTCTTTTCCTCAAAATTCGGCCTCTGCGCGTTAAAGAGTGTAATTAGGGTTAAAAGTCGACGTTAAGCTCGTGTTCGTGACAATGGGAAGGAAATCTCGTCGAACCGAAAAAATATATCCTCGAACGGTACCTAAGAAATATTTCGTTGGCTCGAGGAATAATTATTTCCCTCAAACTGGAATAACACTGGATGTTTCTTCGGGATCATGAGAATTTGAGTTAATTCAAGCGAAAGAATTATTCTTTGAATAAAAATATCAAATTTGGTACAATGGCGGACATGAATGCCTCCCCTGCAGATACGTCATCGCCTGTGCAGGATGGGAGGGCATTGATGTCTCCCAGTGTACTGTTCGAGGAGATATCAAGAAACTCGGTAGAGTTTCGAGCCAAATACATTTTTGAGCGAGAAACTCATTTCATTGGTTGAGTGACCATTGTTTCTCGTTTGTCTCAGCGGGGAAGTTTACTTTGCAACTCGGATTCCTGGTGGAAAATTGTTATTAAAAAAAAATATATATATATACATGCGATTCGAGTAGCGAAGTCAAATTTTTTTTCTTTTCTCTCGTTTCTTTTCGCAGACCAACTTTCGACACGGAGCTTCGGATTAAGTCACATTGTAAAAACGCTGTCCGAGGGACGAGGAACGAGCTTTTAGCCGCGACTACGCATATAGGCTGCCATTGATTATCGATATTGTATAGTTTATTGATCACGATTGATCGTCATTGTACATTATTAACGGCGATTGTTGTCGTACAGTTCTCGCGACACTTTTACAGTCTTATGATAGGGATATAATTCACTCGACACGCGATCAAGTCCATTGTTGTTAACAACTTGCCGACGTCGAAAGGGCGTCGCTCGAGCTGAAGAGGAATGGCGCGAAATTTGAATCCCTCGACTCTTCTTTGACACCGGCGATCGTTTTTTCCGCAATAGAGCGGTCCTATTCGGAAGACACATCGCTGGCCAGGGTCGAAGGAAAGGGACGAAATCCCTGGACTGAAAGAAAAAAAAAGATCTCGTCGAACCAAAGGGAAAAATTTCGTTAATTCGAAGATAGATTATAGCGCTGAAATAAACTCGAATAAATGGGATGCAACCTTTCTACGGAATTGCGAGTATTTAATTGAGTTCGAGTCGAATAATTATCTCTCGAATTGACGTAAGTATTTCTTTGGTTCGATGAATTCTTCTTCTTTTTTTTTCTCTCATTGGAAACGAGGGGAGCGAAAGTCACCTTGACTTTTCGTTTGATGATCGGAATCAAAGGGAGAAATGGAAATTAAAAGGAATTTCTAGCGTTTAAACGACTTTAAAGTGAAACTTCTTAACGCCAGAGTGTGGAAGATTTCGTTATTAAGGAAAATTAGACAATTATCTAGGGATTTATTATAAATGTATGCTAATTCAGTACCGACGGTTCAGATTTATACATTTATTGGAATATCATGTATGAATTAAACCTGTATGAATCTTTGGGATATTTTTAACAGTGTAGCCCTGAAGAGGAAGCCTCATTAATTAATAATGTCTCTTTTTTGGCGGGGAATTCCGCGTGGCCTTGAGGAGTAATTGAAATTACAGTACCTTGGCTGAAGAGGTTTCACTTCAAGTAGGAATTAAAAGATGGAATGCTCGATAAACAATGTCCAGGTGGAGGAACAATTAGGAGAACGTTCGCAAAGTGGGGGTTTACAGTATCGAAGTACCTAAATGTTGCTAGGTTATTAATGGTTCTCTCTTTCTCTCACGTCATGGATATGCAATAGATACCGAGGAATAAATGTTACTACGCAGTCTGTGTAAGGATAACGCGTAATTAGAGGTATAAAGGTGTAAAGGTCGCCAGGAGCAATGTACGATATGTCGTTAAGGGTCCCCTGGGAGATGATTTTTCTACACGCAGAAAAACATTCGGTCGAATCAGGCGAAATTTGTTCTTCGTTCGTAAAAAGTATGCTTATTATACCGACTGAAATGAATAAATCGATTCAACTAAAACGGGGAGCAGTCAAGTGCGATTAAAATTTGATTCACTTGTCCGGAATGTTTGTTTTAACGTTAAATAAAAACTGGCGATTCAGGGTTGGTGAACCTGATTCCCTTTTCTTTATTTTTTCTGCGTGTATTGTCGGAGGTCGCGAAAGATAAAATGCGAATTTTTCTTACTTTCGATGGTAAGGAAAAATCGCATTCAATTATGGGACGACGTCTCGATGATTTTGCAAACGCAGATCCGCTTTTCGAGTTTGCACGTCGAGGACGAATTCTCCCTCTCTTTTCTTTTTTTTCCCCCCTCCGGTTCTCCCTTGAAGATCGTTGTACCCTTTGTAACTTATCGCCCTGTCGATGGGACGATTCTCCTCGCCATTAACACCTTTTGTCACGGAGCGTTTCCGCAGAGCCTAAAAATAAAAAGTACTTTAATACATGGCGTGTCGAGTTTTGTCGTTGCGTGCGAATTTTCATCAACCACTGTTTTATGATACTTCTTTTCTTTTCTTCTCCAACAAAACGTCTTTGGGGATACTTTGTTAGGACACGTGAAATGACCTCAAGTTGTGTTACCTTCCCAGGTTGATACGAAGAGAAACTTCCTTTAATTAATTATTTAAATTTCACCATTGTTGCCGCTGCCGATCTCTGCAAATCGCGTCCTGTAATTGTCGGATTTATCGTTACACATTTCTTTGCGTTTAAATTAAAGTCGGGACGCCGGAAGACGTCTCGTTGAAGCATGACCACAAAGGTGACAAATTAGCCGAGCATTAATTTAACAAGAATTTCTGTAAACAAATGGAAAATCGACCGAGTCAGTCAGAGTTTGAACGATCATGAGACGGCCTCGAAGAACTTCTACCTCGACTTGCATTTCTTTTTTATATTTTCCCTCCTTTTACTCGATATTGTTTATTAACAACAATAAGCAATGACTAACGAGGATCATTGTTGAAGCGTATGTTCAGGCTCTTAAGAGTGGAATTTCGCGTTTTCGGGAAATAAGAGTTTGCGTTCCGCTTTTTTTTTTTTACACGTACTAACACTAATCACGTTTCAATTCCGCAGGAGTTATTAACGTTAATTACCGAAGGTAATCCCAGGGTGAGATCTATTATTTAACGAGTGCATAACGACGTCGCTTGCAGATGCATTTCCAGTAGAGGTGTGCATGCAGTTTCACTTTGGACTTTGGCTGATTTAACTCGACTCTACCTACTAATTCTCCTCTTTATACCTCCTGCCGTTTCAGACTATTTATGTTATTGTTTATTTAATTAAAGGGGTGTTCCTGCTGCCCATTAATTCCCGTTTAATTCTTCCAGCGCATTTTACTGTCTCAAGTATTCGTTATTAATTTTTATTCCCGAGTCGCGCCGCAGCAACACCCCCGGATTAATTAATTACGTCCCGTAATTCGCAAGAATGTGCAATGCGTGCCAAGGAAATATATGCACTTGGCGCAATGTACCATTCGCGCTAATTGTACTTGTGTTTGTATCATTTGTGACACCGCAGTTTGGTCATAGAAAAAGGACAAATAGAGAAAAATCCGGTGTGACTCTTAGCGCGAGGCATGCGGTATCTCGAAACGTAATTTTTCGGTATCCAAATGTTATTCTGATAAAAAGATTAACGGGACTCTTTTTAATTTTTCGATTTTGCAATTATCGAGAAGAAATTTTGCAGGGTTCTAATCTCTCGACTCGATAACAACGTATGTACGAGTAATGTATAACGCGTGAAAAATTCTTTTTGTCAGTTTATTTTTGATTGACAATCCAGAATAAGAATGACAAAAAAGAAATATATGCAAATTTCGACGCAGCGATACCGCAAGCCTCGCACGTGCTCCTTATCACAGGCGCAAGTACCCGTTGTACCTTATCACATACACTGTTAAAAAGAACCGTAATAGACTCGGGAAATACACTAGTAGACTTGTTTACGTGGTTTTTAATTATACAAGCTGGTTTAAATAATTCCTCAGAAATCGGGACAAAATTCAAGACTCGCATCGTACGTCCATGCGTCTTGTTTAATTGAAGGAATAATTTAATTCAAGGAATAAACTCGAATAAATAGGATGCGACGTACCTCTCCGGAATTACGATAATTTATTTGAGTTCGAGTGAAATAATTGTTTTTTAAATTGGTGCGATATTTCTTTGGCTCGATGAATTTTTTTTTGCTTACGTCGATTCGAGTGAAAATCGTCGCACAGAGATTTGCAATTGTATTTACTTTGCGTACCGATTTACGGGGGAAAGTAAGGAAGAGAAACAAATTGTGAGAAACATTTACAGAGATTTTTAACAGTGTACGCGCAAGTACACGACACCTTATCAGGTATCTGACATTAGGTCTGCTTACAGGGGAGTCGACGTACTTGTGACTTTGAGACTTGACTGATGGCGGGCCAATCAGAGCTAAACCGAATCACAGACGATCAACTTTCGACTGCAACGCACCGCTTGATTACCAATCGATCGATCCGCCGATCGGCCACTAGATCGATAATCGAACATCGCATCCTGCCTGCCATCCGCTACGCATGCACACCCAATTGCATCCTTACAATTATCGGAACAGCCCACGGCAAAAGACACTGTCGGTTTTTATTATCTTTATTTATAGACACTAGTTCCAATTATTCTCCGTGTATGTATGTGACGTTTACGTTTCGAGAGAGAGAGAGAAAGAGAGGGAGAGAGTGAATCCCCGTTGTTCAGTTTCCGCCGATTTTCGCCCCGTTTTTTTTTTTAATTATTTATCGGTGTTAATACTCCTCCGTTTAGTTTTGCTTCCATTCGTTTTTTTTTCCTTCCTTTTTCTTTTTGAGAAACTCCCTTGTCCGGGGAATTGTCGACTTCCTTTGTGTTTTATGTGTAGATCCAATTTTTTTTTTTTTATATCGTGTGTACACTGGGAGACATCAATGCCCACCCATCCTGCACAAGCGATGCCGTATCTGCAGGGGAGGCATTCATGTCCGCCATTGTACTTTAGTTCCGCACTCGGGAGGTAATTACTGGTCTAGAGAGATAATTGTTTTGAATTGTTATAAAAAAAAATGTTTGGGGAAGAAACATCGGGAAAGTGGAAACTACTCGGGAATTTCCGGGGAAGAAATGAAGTCCACTCGTTCTTTTTTTTTTTTTCGTTACGTGTATCTTGTACATTTCTTTGGTTTACACGGCTTTGAAATTCTAAGGGTTAATTTGTGCGTTCAATTTTTGGATCAATAGTCGATAATTAATGACACCTCGTCGGGAGATAGTTTCTCAAAAAAATTGAGGAAAAATGGAGGGCGACGATAATCGCCACAATGGAGGAGTCGCGTCTGCGATTTCCGTTTAAGGGTTGACAAAAAAAGAAAACAATAACCGAAGAGGGCGAAGTGAAAATCGAATGAGAAAAGAGGTCGGAAGGGAAATCTCGACCGACTCGCGAGGCTTATCGCTTCTGTCTTGCCTGGAGAGAGAGATCCGTATCAGGGGAGAGGTCTGATAGTATCTGATAATGCATAGATTGTGATTTAACTGTTACTAGGTGATAACCGTACGCCCACTTTATTTATTTATTTGCGAAGGCATGGCGAGCGCGACCGCCGCGGCTCCTCGAATCGAGATTAGAGATCCTCGAATGTTAAGACTTGCATGTTAATAGACACGGAGAGCCGCGAGGCGATCGCAGGAAAATTCGTCGAGGGCTCCTGCCCTGAAGGTGTTACACCACGATGAGCGTCTGAACATCATTAACACGTTTGCCAGTCTTTTTCTCTATAAAGGAAATAAATTAAACATTTTTTTTTTTTCACGTTACGATCAATTTTACCGGCTGGTGGTCCTGTAGAAAATTATATACGTATTTTAGTATGCACTTGGTGCGAAACTCATCCGAGGATTTTTCTTTTTCTTTTTCTTCTTTTTAAACCCGGTTTTCTTCATACCTTCGTCGTGGTGTGACGCCTTTAATTACTCTACGATCAAATCGGCGATCGAATTGATATCTGATTTTCGATCGAGTTTGCGCGCGAATCCCGGTTAGCGTCCTGTATTTCTCGGGGCTTAGAGGTTATGTCGGTTTCTGTCAATTTCTCGAGGTCTCGCGCCCGTACGTTCGCACACAGGAGATGTAACGCGTTTAAAGGAGTGACTTTTGTCTATTGTAAAGGGACTCTGTTTGTCGGGGAGTTGTCGGTCCCAGGCAACGAAAGGACGCGCGTGATCGTTCAAACTGCTTGGCTCTTCCTGCTCTTTTCCACGGCGCCTCTCGACGAGCACTCGACTCGTTAATTTTCTTATCCAACGGCGGTTTAACGTATCCGTAGAACTGGGGGGATTTAGACTCCTTAATTACCATTTCTTCTGTCTCCTGAGACCCCAGAAACACTCTGAAAACTTGTCGATATGCGTTCATCGCTCGCGATGCGCGCGACCTAATCTGATCTTTTTACGAATTTAATTCTGATATTACCGCTCATACAGTTTGAGGAATGTTGCGAAAATCGAAAATCTCACGTCGAACGAATAGAGGGAAAAATTTTCCGAGCTGAAGGATGATAAATTAGAGGATATGCGAATTATTAAGTGGAGAAGTGGGGAAACGCATGGCCGCCATCTTGGATCGCCAATAAGCGTCCCGTAAAACGTACGAGCGGTAGTTTTTAAATTACTTTGTATTAAATTAATATTCTGCGTGATTTAGGAATGAAAAAGGATGCGGAGTACCTTTTTTCGAGCGTGTTTTACGCGTGACGCAATGTCGAGTCAGTGTTTCGCGTATTCGTGTCGTAAAATGGTGGAAAAATTTGGGGTCGAGGCAGAAGACGCTTCCTTGTCCGACCTCTGAATATTCTCCCCTAAATCCCTACAAGTTCTACGAAAAACATTTCTAAGAGAAGTTCACCTCTTCTCATTGTCGTTAAGTTAAAAGAAATACTGTAAGAATTTTAAAAAGAAGCGCTCGTTGCTCGGCATGAGACGTGGGCACAGGAAATTTAGAGAGAAATGAATGTTTAAATTAATTATTCAAGCGAAGGCCGGGCTACAGGTTGTTTCGCGGTGACACAGGTCTCGGCTACGAAAATCGCCTCAACTGTGGAAAAGAAGACTCTCGTCGATCCAGAAACTTCCTTGACGAGGTAGCGGGATAGAGAAAGGAGCTCCTGTCGAGGATAAACGATTGGCGCGCCTCTAGCGAGATTTTCGGTCGACACGTGACACCTAACTTCTTTTCTAGCGCCCACGTGCGGATGTTCTTTCGTCGCGGAGGGTCGACGAGCTACTCGACACCTGAGGGTCGAATTTCGATTGAGGGAAACGTTGAATTAAAACCTACGAAGTACAAAGACGTTGACTTGATCTCAGATGTAGATTAAAGGGTGAGCTACATTCGCTGTTTAAGAGTAACACTCGCCGTTAAGAGTACCTTAGAAACTACTTCTCTTGTGTAACTTCTTCCTTTTTTTTTGTTCTTTCCTCTTGTTCTTTTAAAGGAGTGGCGGAAACGTGTAACTTAGAATGTGGCACTAGTTGTCGCATTTCCCTGCACGGAGGAAACCAAAAATCTTGGGACGGAAGCTTGTATGGCACAAAGTCTCCCTTTGATGTCGAACCCTTCGACTCACTTTTATGTCAGGCTTCTACGGAAGAATGTTGGTTATTGCTCCGTTGCATCTATTACACTGCTTTAGAGATGCTTTTACTTGAACCGATTGTTGAAATGGTCTTTTGGGTAACTTCGTATCGACAGCGCACTGTTTTAACGGGGCAGTGGCAAGGTTCGTCCAGTACTAACTGCGGATTGTTTAAAACTGCATATCGAACCTGTTGTACAGTAGGGATTTTGCCATACATTTTTCTCCGTGTGCGTGGTTAATCTTTGGTCACAATGGAAATGACGTTGAAAATGGCAATATTGCTCTCTTGTGTTCGCAACGTAATTCTTTGAAATTGACACATCAATTAACTTGTCGAGATGAGGATATTTGCACAGGTGCATCGAGCGGTCAATGCATACTTGCAAATTGATTTTGTATTAAAGTATAGTGCAAAGAATGTGAATAGTAGGAACCTTATATAAGTGACTGTCTAATTATTCATTGGAGACAAATCTAAAGGAATAAAGTATGATCTATACAGCTGAGTAAATGCGTTTTGAAATGTACCCAAGTAGGTTTTATTAATAAATGCGTTGTAACATTTATAACACGATGACGACCATGGAGTATGATTATCTTCCTCTCCCTCTGCCTCGACTGAAGCCTCCTCTACCCCTGCCAGAGGCTTTGCTCTTCGGTGGTGGAGATTTTGGCCGGAGGGCTTCGATCCTCTCTGTACATCCAGTCGTAATTTGACCGGTTGTGAAATAACTAGTATACAAGTCTGCATTGAAATTACTATTAGTTAGTTCCTGACCTACCGTAAGCCAACCTGGTCTGATTGTGGTGTCACGACCGAATAGGTGTAACCTAAAAGTCAGAAATTACCGTTAACGTGTATATTGAAACGTTGTAAAAAAGAAATTAAAATTTGTATTACAGCTTACCGTCTTCTGCCCAGGCAGAAATGTTCAATAATATGAAATATTTCAACTGGCTTTTCTATCAATCCGTATTCTGGTTCCTCCGAGATGATTAGATCGATGTCCACATTAGCATGGATGAAATCACCATCGGTAGATCTTCGTACAGTTCCTTTGATGCCCATTAAGCAGTGTTCCTTTGTTCTCTGAAGAACTGCCTTACTGTCCAAATTTTTACTATGACCAGGATTGTTAATGTTGGTGCGAATCCAGCAAATGTCCTCGCATCGTCTGAAGCCCCATTTGCGTAAACAAAAGCGCCCCATGTCTAGTCCATCGCTACTGCCACACCACAGGAATACAAAACTTCTGTTCGCTGCGACTTCTCCAATATCAAGTTCTAGTATCTATTGCAGTCAAATTTTTCAAATCCTTATTACGACTATAATTACTTTGCATTTAAACGGAATTATTAACAAATACATTCAGACCTGATCCCAATTCCAAAGCTGTACGTTCGTCGCTCCACAAGTTCTCTGATATTCCTCAAGTGGTGGTTCAATGAGGATAACGTCGAATTTACTATTAAGGTCTTTTAAGTTGAACGTCAGTAAATCAGTTTTTAAATACATTGGAGGTGTCGCGGTCTCCGAGATTAGATCATCCTTCAACTTAATTAATTCACGCAGTTTGGGATACTCCTCGAATCTATCCGCGAGTCCTACGTCTCTGATAAAATTCTGAGGCCTCTGGCCCGTGTCAATAAAGTGTTGGCAATAATCATTATGTGGATTAGAAGATTGCGTGCCCTATAAGTTTAATTTATCATTATATTTAACTCGTATTAGAGTGCACACCAGTTTCCCACCTTTAAGAACGTCGATGAATCTTTATAAACAATTTCGTCCATCGGAGCAGCATTGCCTTTAACATTTTTAGTCTCAACATCTTGCTTAACGGAAGAGACCTTCCCTTTCTTCTTTTGCACCTCGTCTATATCTGTCCCTAGGATCTGCCGAAGCTCATCGATGCTTGAAACTCCTAACTGCAAATAAAATATTTACAAGCAACGTTGTGCATTAATTGAAATAAATTATAAAGCACACCGAAGTATGGATTCATCACGCATACCGTTTGCGCCAGTAATTTTTTCCGTTTTTGGGACCTCTCACGCAAAGTCTGCAACATTGTGTACTGTTTGCACTGTAAATTATAAACAATCCGTCACTACCTCATCTTCACACGTAAATAATCAAGAAACGGCAAGAAGGTATCAAATACAGAGATGAGTTGGGAGATTGCTCACAGGCAGGATCGTGCAATCGCATCCTGTGCTGCCCTCTGGTTTCGTACGTTAGCTTCACCGTTTTTTGCCCCCAAGGGCGGCGCAACGAATTTCTGATAGGAGCTCGCGCACTCGCGAAGGCGGTACCATTTACCAGTCGCCGTTGGCGGCTCACGTACTCGTGATGGTAATACCATGCGACAGTTGACGGTGGTGGCTTACCTACGCTTACCGACACTGCTCGCTTTTGTTGGTAAGGGAAGAACACTCGTTACGCTCCATTTGACTTTATCTACTTATCTACTACTATTAAGTACATTGTTGCCTCGAAGTCGACGTGATGCGGAGCTTTGGGGCACGCGTCGGTGTAGCGTACGGAACTCTCATACAGCGAATCTGTGTGAGTGCGATCGCTCCTAGAAATCGTCGCGCGTCCCAACCAACTAACAAGGAAACATTCCCAAGTGTCCGCCTCCGATCTTATTGAGTTTCATATATGTTGAAGAACACAAAAATCTAAGAGACACGTGTTTTTTTATATCTGCAATGGTCCACATTTAAGGGGTGAAACTACCCCCCAAAGTTTAGCAAAAAATCGGTTTTTTAAATATTTTTCGTAGGAGCAGTGGAGGGATTTCGACGAAACTTTGCTTAAATGTATTCTGTATAAGGACGGTGACAACACAATATTGTTCGGCAATGTTGCACCCCCTCAAGGGGGTGAACTACCCTTCAGGTGACATTTTTTTGTAATATCCAATAAACAAGCACTCCTACTTAAGTTCCACTTACGCGATGTGATTGCTCGCAAAAAGTTAAGAAATACGTGTTTTTTGCTTTTTGCCAATAAACATTTACACATCGGTTGTAAACAATGAATGTAGTATGAGCATGTATGAGCTCCTATCAGAAATTCGTTGCGCCGCCCTTGGGGGCAAAAAACGGTGAAGCTAACGTACGAAACCAGAGAGCAGCACAGGATGCGATTGCACGATCCTGCCCGTGAGCAATCTCCCAACTCATCTCTGGAATCTCAAGCTTCTTGCGTCAGGCGCAGCGATGTCAAAAATGTAGCCTTGTTCGGCTTAAAATCAATGTTCGCGGGCAAGCGAGTAACCCAAGATTTCATGTAAATTGCAAGAAGAAGAACTCGAAAGCGTGTTTAGTCTCCGGTACTGGGCCCAAATTATTGGGCCGAAATACAACACACGAAGAATAAGAAGAAAGCGTGTTTCTTGTGGACACGAGTCGAGTGCCCGTCATGGAGTCTACCATCGTACACCTTGAAGAGAGTGTGAGTCCCGGTGTACATAACATAACCTCCTTCCTGTCTATTCTAAGACATATTGAATGTTAATTGTTGGCCAAGCGGTATTTATGTATTAACTATCGTTGGATTGTTTTTTAGGTGCAGAAAGCAGACGGTAAACTTGATGTACTAGCTTGGCAAATAGATGCCGTCGAAAAGGAACTTCAAGACTCGGACAAGGTAACGTCTTGTTATACTATCCTTTACGACAGGATTTGTACTTCCTTTGAGTTTGTTCCGTTTCACGAAACAACTGATGTTTCAAGGTCTGGACGAATTGTAGATCTTTGATTTGACGTTAATTCCAATGTCTTCAAATAGGTATCAGTGCTTAAACTGTTGCACTCGGTCACTCAAGTTAAAAAGGAGTATCAAATGCTGCAACAGGATATCTCAGAGGTTCAGCAGTTGCAGAAACAGCTTTCCGATTCATTGAGGGCGCAACTTTCTCAAGTGCAGGGTCATTTTAATATCCTCCGTGAAAAGATTACAGGGCAGAAATCCCCTCCGCTTAAATAAAAGTTGCAGGACTGAGTATGAAATTCATTTCTTCTCTGGTCAGAGACGACTAATTTAATTATTGTTTGTTAAAATTGGTGGTGTGGCATTTCCAAGAAATTCAGTGCAATATCGGTTACACATCTGCATCGATTCATTAGAGAATAACACCAAGCATGTTCTGACACAATTTAAGTATCTTTCTTCACTGATAACTTTACACGCTCTTTACATTGAATGTGTAGAAACATTAAAATAATTAGTGAATCCAGATTCATGGTATAAGGAAAATAAAAAAGTCTTGTCAACGAGTAACCCATGCTGTATAGACGGTGCTGGGGCCAATAGAGTCATCTAATTACATAGATTCACTTTTGAATGCAAAGTTAGAGATCTCGCTATATCGTATTTAGCTAACCGAACCTGTTTAAAATGGCAACTTGCCCTCGAGTATTCGATAAGAAAAATGAAACCACACTTGCAATGTTCCTCTCGACGTCATTCGACGATGAGAATTATTTCCTCGTCAATTAAAAAATTGTTTTAAACATCAGAAGTCATTGAAAATTTTTAAATAAGTCACGACCAATGAGTACTTTGTTAACTGTAGTACAATGTACCTATCGTGCTACTATGTACCAAACGACACACCATGTATACGCACCGTAAACTGTACGTATCTATCAAGATCGTCGATGTATTTGTTTTCATCGTGACCTCTAGAAAATGCAGAAAATGCAAATAGTTAAGCCAATCTCTAAAACATAGCCATGATTAAATCATTGCCGTTTTTAGCTTCCCTTTACAAGTGTTTACAAGTATCGGGTTATTACCCAGAATTAGTGCGTAGCCAACTAAGAATATTGTGAAAGTATACACTGCACCTTTCGACGAGTTTTACACATTTCTAGAGATGTGCGTTTTTTAGGATCGAACTTAACATTGACAAATTGTTAACTCATCGCTGGCTCCTGTCCCCTCAAAAATATGAACGATCCACCAACTAGCAGAGTGGGACACGAGCCATCGATCGGTAGAGTTACCTTTGCGACAAGAGTATTAAAGTATGTGCACTATTACTGTTAATCGATGTGTAATCGGACGATGTCAATTCTTCTGTAAGTGCATTCTTAGTTACCACTCTGTGTCGCGCCGACGTTCGATCGAGCGT
The DNA here is from genome assembly GCF_000612105.2 of Orussus abietinus. NCBI lineage: Eukaryota > Metazoa > Arthropoda > Insecta > Hymenoptera > Orussidae > Orussus > Orussus abietinus. The sequence continues at coordinate 1,055,106 of NW_019395567.1, forward strand.
TATTTTTGCATGCGTTTACAGATATTCCTTGCGTTCTCGATCGGTCGTCGTTAACTTAATGAGAAAAATGGTCTGGAACACATTCAAAGCGTGCCAAAATTGCGGTCAGTTAGTAGTCCTCTCGGTTCGTCTCCACCGAGTGCGTAGGAACATTTTTTATTAATTTATTTACCGTATACATATCATGGGTTACCTATTTTCTAACCTAAAATAGGAACCGCGTCATCCTTGAGACTATTTCGATTTTCTCTACGCCGAGCGTGAATATTTTTTTTTTTCTTTTCGTAATCATTAATTTATTAATAGTGATACTCAATTACCCCATAATCGAGCCATGCCAAGAAAAAGGACTGCTTTAATTCCGAGTTAGTAAGAGCCGACATAACTACTTCTTAACGGGTACCTTTCTACACGGTTTTGCGGAACCGTCTACCACTCGATTCTACCGCTTATACAATTAACGAATCGATAAAAATAAAGAAAAAAAAAAACAAATGTAAGGGGCATTATAAGCGCGATTATCGCGATTGTAACGAGGAAAAACGGAGGTGCATCTCTTTCGGGGATTGACCCTGTGCCTGGAAATGAACTGTAATCTCCGTACAGAGTAAAGAAATTAATATATACAATAAATAGTCGAGTCGAACTTATTTATATTAACCCTGTTATTTTCTAATCATATTTATTTCATGTTACGACGTTAGACCTAACTGCATACGATTAAGAAATTGCGAAAAAAGAGGTACATGAGCGCCATCCCAGCGGAAGCATCGAGAAAGAAGGGAAGTGCATTTCTTTTGAGTTTGGCCCTGCAGTAGAAAATGAACGTCATAAATTATTATTTATAAAAACGTTAGAAACTAATTATTTATATATTATTTACGAACCAAAAAAATGGATATTATCTCTACCCTGAGGGAACAAAAATTCATCGAACCAAAGAAATATTTCGCTGGTTCGATGCAATTCTTTTCCCAGTGTCTTGTTTATTATGATATTTATTTTCCTTCATTTCAGAGACGGAGGAGAATGCATCGGAGTTGCAACAGTTGCAACTGCATTGCCGCCGAATTTTGCGGACGATTCTAGTTTCTTCGAGCGAAGTCAAGGCAAGTCGGCGGATTATTTATTTATTTTTTTCCGAGACATTTCGCCCGTCCTTGAAACTGCGGAGAAATTCCGGCCATTTTTTTTTCCCCCGAGGGTCGCAGGAAATCAGGTTAAAGTCTGATCGACTTCGAGGACGGGCGAGAGGAAGCGAAAAGGAAAATAGAAGAGCGAAAGATCCCGCGATCACCGGACCGTGTCGCGATTCTACACCTAATTAAACGTCGACGCATCTTGCTGCAGTTTGCTGCACCCAACTGCATAGCTCCTTATCGGACTCGAGAACGAATGCGAAAAAGAGCCCGATCGCTCCTCCGCTTCTTTCTGGCCTACTTCTGAGAGGTTTTTGCGATCGGAGAATTTTTCACTCACGTTAACAAGTTCCGGAAATTTCACCAGGGATAGGTGCAGCTGCAGCTGAGAGTTTCTTATGGGAAAGTGCTGGGGAGGCTGGGTGCATGAGATGTTCAAAGAGCCCCAGGATATTTATGGCATCGAATAAGTGACGATCCAAGACGAGATCTTTGGCGAATAACGGGATTCCCGTTAAGTGGCGTGGTCGGAGACGAGTCGAAAAAGGCGAGGCGGAGTTCATGACCGAAGGTGCCGAGGAATCCTGCGAGGATCTCCTTCCAATTTTTCTGAAAACATTGCGAAATAACTAGACAACGTGGTATAAATAAAAGGCTCTTTGTTCGGGATATGTCATCGCACCGAAACCGTCGGCATGAAACTCACCGTTTATCGCAGGCTGTTGGCCGTTGCAGAGACGTACAAAAGACGGTTGGAGAAGAAGTGCCTGTACGCAACAATATGCAAGAAATTAAATTAATAAATAGTCCTTGTGTTCGAATGAACAAAAGAATAGAAAATCACCTTTTATGGGTCGACGATCGTGATGCCGAAGGGTCCCTGAAGATCTTGATTTTTTATTTCTTGAAGATGTTCAAGAAATTCAGAGTCCCCAATTAAATTTTGGTGCACTTGAATGACAATAATAATAAGGGATAATTATTTACAGACCCATGATCGCCATGCCGAAGAGTCCTGTATGAAGGAGATTTTGCTTCCTATTTTCTGAAAATGTGAATTATCAAACAGCCGATGCAATTTAATTTAAAGTAGAAACGCATGCTTACAGAAAGTGCGTACGGATCGGACCGCGATGCGGTCCGGGGCTCTACGCCGAAATTCCGAAACCTCGGCACCGTGTCCAGTTAAATCAGAGGTTAATAAAATGACCCATCACTTACCCAGGTGACACCCGAGGGTTTTCGTTAGGCGAGGCACGCCGTGGAACAAATCAATCGTGCCGGTGAAAGTTGCCCGACGTGCAGCGCTCGTCGCGCCATCTTGCGAGCTTACTCCGCATCCCCGTTCCCGAAGTTGCATCCACCTCGCGTCCCCAAAAAAAAAACCGTTAATAAACCTGCAACGAAAGTCTGCCACTACTCATTGATATACATAAACGCGTACATACAATTAAGCGTTACCTGTATCAAGATGTACTAAATATAAACTGGAATTAGATTGAAAGTCTACAACAGAAGATGAAAAGTAGCTTCTCGTTATGATTTAAGATAAAAAATAGAAAAATGGCGTTTTACCCATGAATTCCCTATTTCGAGTGAGTTCCATTGAAATAGTTACCCAGAGCCGTCCAATCATGTACTCTGAGAAAGAAAAAGAAATGCCTCGTTAATACAGATATGAATTCCAATAAATAGGACGCAACATTCCCTTCGGGATTACGATGTTTTTTTTTTCCTTTCCGTATTTTCGGTATGTTACTTTATATTTTCCGTCAAATCTGAACCGATTTCGATGATTCTTCTATTTCATCGAACGAGTACACGAGCGACCGATTGAAACCACAGGATCTAACTCGAGATCGGAGTCATATCCGGCGTTTTCTATTTTCCACGTTTGCGGCGAGATCCCGGAAACTCGGACGCGGGCAACGTAGCCCTGCGGGGTGGGCTCGGTAAAAAAGAACGGCGAGTAATGGCGCGACAAGAGAGACCGGCGAGAGTCGCTGGTTGGTCGCGAACTGGTTCCGATGACCCACTCCTACGCGGCTCGGGTGTCGACCGCGAGAGCCGCTCAGTGTCGGCCGACCGGTCCCACCGTGCGCCGGGAATATCCGCGTCCGTCGGTCCACCGTCCAGGTCGCCGGGGCAAGGAAGTTTCCGAAAATTGCCGGTCGATACTCCCCAACCCGGTGAGTCAATCCTCTTCCTCGGGGTCTGGAAAAAAAAGTTTTAATCGGTGAGAGATAGCCGTATCAAGGAACTCGGTAGAGTTTCGAGCCAAATACATTTTTGAGCGAGAACTCGTAGCGTTGAGTGATGCGAGAAATACGCCCTGCGCGTTGAGTTAGAGCGAGATGCCACAGAGTTATATACAGTAAGAATCGAGATTTCAGGAGTGGGTGTAAGTAATTAACAGGGTAAAGTACTCCAAGCGATCCTATGACGCGTACAATGGCGGGCATGAATGCCTCCCCTGCAAATACGGCATCGCCTGTGCAGGGTGGGAGGGCATTGATGTCTCCCAGTGTATCTAGCCATACAATTTTACCTCTTAGTCCTTCGGGTCGCCGGGGCCAGGAAGTTCCCGAAAATTGCCGGTCGATACTCCCCAACCCGGTGAGTCAATCCTCTTCCTCGGGGTCTGGAAAAAAAGGTTTAATCGGTGAGAGGTAACCGTATCAAGGAACTCGGTAGAGTTTCGAGCCAAATACATTTTTGAGCGAGAAAAGCGTAGCGTTGAGTTCGAGCGAGACGCTACAGAGTTATATACAGTAAGGATCGAGATCTCAGGAGTGGGTATAAGTAATTAACAGGGTGAAGTACTCCAAGCAATCCTATGACGTGTACTTAGCCATACAATTAGTGATCACCTTTATTAACCCCTTGCGCTACAATGGCGAGATACTCCTTCAGCTAGAATGGTTCCAAAATTAAATCGAAGCGTAAGGGGTTAATGTAAAAGCTCCAATTAATGTTAGTTTTTTAATTTTCTTAAGATATAACATTGAGGTTTTTATGATAAGATGATATTGAATCATCGATGGATTGCAAAGTATCGAGGTTTCATTGTGATGGTATCAGGACACGTCTACCTCGAAGTGATCAGGATCAAAGATGAAATTAGAGGAAGAATCCGAATGAAAACTGTAATAAGTGGAAGAAGTGCTGTGGGGGAATTAAACGGTTCTTGTGATGGAGTCGTATACCCTGAAGAGCTCGGAGTCCAGGATATGAAATTAAGAAACGAATAAAAAAGACAAGGTTGATAAGTGGAAGTGATGTAGAAATAATAAAAAATTCAAATTCAGGATTCAGGGAAAATGGAGGCAATAAATAATTTGCGTACCACTTCCCGGACGTTCTCCGTGGTTTATGACTCTTCGAGAACAGAGAGAGTGCTTAAACGAACTCGAGCAAAATGACGAGCGAGTGTGCCGCGTTGACGAAAGAGAATTCTCGCAAGTTACGAGGGTTATATCACGTCAGGGTCTTTTTTCCGCTTTTTGCGGGAGTTGCGCCTACGTTAAGCCTTTCTCTTCGACGTAAAATTCGAGCTGGGACTGTCGGTCAAGGCAACGAGAGCGCCTTTCTTCTGGGTGCTGTTATTCGTTTCCGCCTTCGTGGAGCCGGTGATTTCAATGCCTGGGATTTAATTTGACCGGAATCGGTAATGATCCGAGGTCGCTGAATTCGATCTACCCACCTCGACAGGCGTTAATTATCGTTCAGGGATTTTTTTGTCGCTTTTACGGAAAGTGGATCTACATTACGAATTTTTTTTTCGGCACGAAATTCGAGCTAGTCTTATCAGAGCGAGTGATTTCAATGCCTCCATCTTTGTAGAGCCAGTGATTTCAGTGCCTCGGAATTAATTTCACCGAAATTAACGACCTCCAGTTGGTCCCATAAAAAGGAGAGTAAACATTAACACGAGAAAAGTCTTATTAATTTTGTTGATACCTTTCTTCTAGGTGCGCGTACTCGTTCTCACCATCTTGGAGTCGCTCGAATTCTCGCGGTGATTTCAATGCCTCGGAATTAATTCGACCGGTTCCGGAATTATCACCGACCTGCGGTCATTGAATTCGGTTTAGTCACCTCAGGAGGCATTAGTCATGGAGGAAGGACTCCCGGGTTCGTGGAACGCAATTTTACGCAAAAAGGAGAATCGAAATTGACTCGTGAAGGGTCTTGACAATTTTTGTGAAGCCTCTTCTGGATGCGCTTACTCACGTCCGCCATTTTGGAGTCGCTCGATTTTTCGCGGTGATTTCAATGCCTCGGAATGAATTCGACCTGCGGTCGTTCGCAATTTCGCGCAAAAAGGAAAGTTAAAATTGGCCAGTCAGGAAAGTCTCGACAATTTTGTCGAGCGATTTTGTAGAATCATAGAAACGCGGCGTTCAGACACGCTGAAAACCGCCGGAGCGTAGAAACGCGGCCGCAGCCTTGGCCATCGCAAAGTCTATTCAAAGGCTCCTCCTTTAACAATACGCATAAAAAACTAATCTATACGCTCCCAAGCAGGAAAACAATTCACGGTCATGTAACAAATAATACAAAGTTTCGCTAAAATCAGCGAAGGTGAATCGCTCGAAGATCGGCCGGCAAAATATTTTGGTAGGAACGATTTCGCAGTACGGACGACTGAAAGAAATTATTCCCTTCAGTAATAATTAATAATTAAGGCAACTCAAATTCGCGGTTACAGTACTCATTCCTAGTAACGATAAACCGCTTGGTCGAGTTAAACGTCGAAATAGATTGAAAAAAAAATTAATAATCGAGTTGAATTTTCTTTCGCAATCTTGATGCAAATTTACTGAATAAATAAGGAAAATTGTTTTTTCATTGGAAATGTTTTTACCGCTAAGGAGATTATTACTGCCCGAGGAGTATTTTATCCTTTACGAGGGCGAAAACACCATTTTCTCCGGGCTGTCCGCGATTATTAATCGCAATCGGTCCTAGAATTAATGACGATTTCTCTTCGAGGTCTCTAGGAAGGCGGAAACGAGAAATCGGAATTCCATCCCCGGGAAGCCGGCGTGTCCTCGTTTGCAAAAGAATCGGCGACGCAAGCGACCGCATCGAGATCGATTCCCGAATCGGTCGCGGAATGGCGAACCCGGTCGCGGAAGAGGTCCGCGACTCTTCGCAATCGGGAAATCCGAAAATAGGCAAATCGGCGCTTTCGTCACTTAGCGTAGAAAGCTCGAACGGGGGAGGAACGTCGGTTTCCTCGGGGCTTGCATAAGCATCCGACTCGGCTGCAGAGTGGGTCCGATCGATTCCACGGCTTTCTAATCGGTTCCTTCCGACTCGAATCGGTTTCCCCGGTGGAGGTGTCTTGTTGAAGCAGGTCCCCCATCGGTGTATGAATTTCTGTCGAGGCGCAGATGACGAAAGCTCGCTGGCCGAGATGTCTTCTAGGTGACAAAAGATCGCAGTTCGAGGTGTTTTCAGGATATTAAAAATCCGCAGGTCGAGGCATCTTCAGGATATCAAAAGTTCCCAGGTCGAGGCATCTTCAGGATATCAAAAGTTCCCAGCTCGAGTTGTCTTCGAAGCTCCGAAAACTCGCAAGTCAAGGCACTTCGGAAATACCGAAACCCCGTAGATCGGGATCATCTCCAAAATATCGCAAGCTCGCAGGTGAAGATTCTTCAAGGAACCCGAAAGCTCTTAGGTCGAGGCGTCACCAAGGTGCCGCAACTTCCGGCATGAATTATTCACTCAGCCGCGTGGCTCCGTTTTTGGAGAACAATACCTCGGGTTTCCCTCGAGTCTTCTTCGCTTCTTCGACCTGGTTTCTTCCCTTCCCCTCGTGTTCCTGTTCTTGGACTTCGGCGACGCCTCTTCAGGGTCAAAGGATCCTCCCTAAAAAGCCTTTTGCTTCCAGATGGCCCTCACCACCTGGCTGGGGGCAGTAGCCCTAGGCGTCCTCTTCCTCCCCGAAGCCATCGGCCATGGTAGACTCATCGAGCCTCCCTCCAGGGCGTCCATGTGGAGGTACGGCTTCGACACTCCCCACGACTACAACGACAACGAGCTCTACTGTGGCGGCTTCACCAGACAGTGGCAGAGGAACTCCGGAAAATGCGGCATCTGCGGAGACCCATACGACACGCCTACGGTGAGCTCTGCCATCCTTTCCCTATAAAAGAAATCACTTTTCTATTACAGAGCACGAAAAGAGCAAGATGGGTAAAAAGCTGTGGTACAAACCACGAAGTAGTATAAGAAGATACAACGCCATGTCTCGAAATGGTCCCCACTTCAAGGGTCCAAGATCTTCAGATTTTTTTTCGACCTAGGGCCAAGAGCGCCTCCTAGATGAAATTTTGCAATTATTAATTATCGTCCTGTAGTCTTTATCGCGTTGAAAACATTACATCCTGTACACCCTCCGCGTATTATCGTTTCGCTTTGCATATCCTAATCCCAGAATTAAAGGCATTTTAAATAATTTAAGTCGGTAAGGAACATGATCTTGGCGTTCCCTCATTTTCCGCAATTGGCGCTGGCATCGTCGGATCAGCAAAAATCAGAGATCCGGGGTCCCGATTCAGAGGTCGCTTCCCGTGTAACCGACGATTGGCGTTCTTCTTATACTACTTCCCGGTCAGAGGGAACAAAGGCCAATGAATCAAGAGGATGGTACGATCCTTCCCGATGACTAATCCTGTACCCTATTTTTCAGCCGAGGCCTCACGAGTCCGGGGGGAAGTTCGGGAACGGCGTGATCGTCCGCAGGTACCGAACAGGGGCGACGATCCCGGTCAAGGTGGAGCTAACCGCCAACCACCACGGCTTCTTCGAGTTCCGGGTCTGCCCGATGACTGCCCAGGGTCTGGAGGTGACTCAGGAGTGCCTGGACGAGTACCTCCTGCAAGGCGAAAACGGCACTGCCAGGTATTACCCGGGTCCCGGTAACCGGGTCTTCGAGGGGTACTACAAACTCCCGGAGGACCTGACCTGCGTCCAGTGCGTATTCCAGTGGAGGTACACCGCCGCCAACAACTGGGGGGACTGCGGAAACGGCACAGGTATTGATCACTCTTCGATTATCCTCCGATCGCCTTCGACGGGCCTCGTACCGGCTCGAATGAGGTCGAGAGGTCAGCAAGAATTGGGTCCTCCCCTCCTCTTTTTTCCTATGGGAACCTGAGGGGATAATTCGGGACTGCTCCCCATTCCTCCACTTGTAATACAGGTTTCTCGAGGACGAAGTCGTCGGCGTCTTCCTTTCGATCCGTACCTGGAAGGTGAGCAAAGGAGTGAGTGTTTTTTCAAGGGTACTCTTGAAGAAACAATCGACGCGAGCAAACCTTTTGTCTTTTCCATTCAATGAAAAATCTGAAAAAAAAAAAGAAATAATAATTAGCTGGTTATCCGCGACTTCGTCCGTTTGAGAAATTAAATCTCCGCTTTACCCCCCACCCCCAGGAGGGAATTAAAAAAGCAAAATACGGGTTTATTCATTTGCAATTAAGAGCTTGCATTCCGATTGTCCCTCCTCTAAGTTTTACGCCTGTTGGAATATAGGGATTTATAATAAAAAAAGGAGAGCCCCCTTAAGGTGATGTAAAAGTGCCATCGAAGAGGTCTAGTTTATGAAACTATTCTTCAAACTGGGTCTACCGAATTGTTTCAAGCTTTACATCTTAAATGTGGAAGCTATAAAGAACCCCCATAAAATAGAAATTTTTTTGTTTAATTTCTACATTATTAAATTGTGTATAAAAACTGAAATTTCATGGGTGTCATGACCTGCCTTACAGTCTCCATGTTCACGTTGTAAAATTTGAAACGATTCGGTACACCCACTTCAGAGAAAAGTTTCTTGAACGATTTACCCCTCAGAAGCCACTTTCACATCCCCTTAAGGGTGGAGTTTCGAAAAATCTGTCTGGACGATGACGAGTCAGTCATCGAGGGTGATGATTTTTAAATACAGACTTGCAAATGAAAGAGAAAAAAAAAAGATTTGCCGTTAATTCCCAGGTGCCGTGGGATGCGGTCCCCAGGAGGAGTTCCGAGGGTGCGCCGACATCGCGATCGGCGACGAAGAGGCCACCCTGCCGCCGAGGACGTCCAAGCCGGAGACCTCGACCTCGGAGACGGCTCCGGGTCTTCCCGACGAGAGGGAGTCCGGGCCCATCTGGCTTTACGGTCTCGTTATTACCGGTACGTGTCTCTTGGTTGCCTTCGCTGCCTCGGCACTGCTTTACACGTACTACTACCACTCGGACCGGGCCAAGAAGTGGCTCATGGCGAAGAAGCTCTTCGCCTCGAAGATGCCCCCGGTTGCCCCGCCGAGGCACAAGCGACATGGCACGGCCGCTGCACGGTTACAGGTGTAACGTAGAATTCCAGCTCGACGATTGTATATTGCTGTAGCGTAGATTCCTGCATCGAGAAATGGATTCATTTAACCAAAGAAATGTTTCATTAATTCGGATAATAATTATTAATAATATGAAATAGTTCCTTTGGTTGAATGGACATTTTTCCTTTACACGGTGTGGTTGGCAATATGTCCGAGGTCGCGTTACAGGTGTAACGTAGAATTTCACCTCGACGAATCGCTGTGTACAGCTGTTACGTGGATTCCTGGTCGGTGAAAAGACGCGTCCTAGGTCCAGGTCGGCGATCCTTGCGAGAAGGTCACAGCTTCTCCAGAGAGAAAGTAACACGCGAATATAATTAGTATCTCGAGAAGGTCATCGTCGGGATACGAATTCCGGTTTAAATGAACGCCTTTCCTATAATCACGGCGGAGTTAATTTCAAGAAAACGCCCGCACGTCCACCAGGGTGCCTCGATCGGCGTCCAGGGGACGATTTAATACTAAACGGGTACCAAATGGCGCAGCAAATCGGATCGCATGGGAAAGTCGCGAGCCTTAACTAAACGCCGATAATTATTGGCTTGGCTAAAAAATCCTTTTTTTTTTTTTTTTTTAATAATCATTGTCTAGAATTTGACATAAACTCGAAGAGGTCGTAGGAATACGTAATTTTTTCTGGACGGTGACATCGACGACGATGAAATTAAACGGCATGTCGATGTCGCGGGATTTTTCTTTAGCCAGGCCGGTACTTCATTCCGTAGGGCGTACGCTCATCCTGTATATACGAAGACTGTACTCTCATTAAAGGTATTTATTTTATAGAACTGGTACTTTCACTGTACTCGTCGTCGACCTGTCACGCGCCTTGGGCAACTATAAGTTACAACGATAGTTCAGCGAGACGAGGGTCGTTTAATGACCAGGGCGCATAGCGAATGGTTCATTGCCTCTTGTTCAGGAGCATCTTCCGGAAGTCCTGATTGCTCAGAGCAGGCTTCGCGACGACGGAGTCCGAGGTCCCCGCGTTACCGTTCGCGGAGACGGTCTTAACGCTGCGAGGAACCAGAGACAAGAGGGTCTTCGGCAACCCGGAGACCGTCCTGCTCACCGAGGATCCGCCTAGAGACTTGATTCTCGTCTCTTCGAGTCCCTTCTTCCGGTCCGGCGGATGACTAATGGCCACGCTGATCACTTTGTCCTTGACTTTAGTCCCATCTGTGGCCAGCAGCGCCTTTTTGGCGTCGACTTCGTCCTGGAACTCGACGTACGCCAGTCCCTTGGAATGTCCGTTGCGATAGGTCACTATCCGCACGTCCTTTAGGGTCCCATGAGATCCGAAGAGCTCCTCCAGGTCCTCCTTCGTGGTCGACACCGGGAGACCTGAAAAGAGGCAGCGATGAGTGTAAAAGAGGTTCATCAAAACCGACATCTTCGGGTATTTTCTTTCTCTTTTTAGGGTGATATGAAAAGGTTATTCAATATACGTAAGACGTCAAAACATTTATAAAACTTTTCTCCAAATCGGATGAAAAATTAAATTTCACAAGCACCATGTTCTTTATTAGGGCCTTCGTAATCATCTGCTGAAGTTTCAAATGATTCGGTGCACCCAGTTTGGAGAAAAGTTTTATAAATATTATTACGTTTTATACATATAGAAAGGTCATTTCGTAACACCTTAATGACACGATATACCTTTGACGAAGAGCTTGTTCTTCTCCAGGGAACTCCTGTACTTGAAGGCCGACCCTCTGGAACTCTTGTTCGGATCGCATCTAGACACGAACATTGGTCGGTTGTTCACGTTTGTTCGGTCTAGCTGCAATGCTCGCTCGACGGCTTCCTGGGAAATTGAGGTTAACTTAGGTTAGGTTGAATTCAAGGATTGGGGGTTTTATTTCATGTTGGCATGCGGGTACTTACTGGACTGGTTAATTGCACGTAGCAGAAGCCCTTGCTACGTCCTTTGTAGTCGCGAATCATTTTGAACATTGTGATCGGTCCAGCCGGTGCCAAAGCTGCCTTGACGTCCTCTTCCGTAGCTGAGTAATCCAGGTTGCTGATAAAGACGGCGATTTTGTCGTCGACATCCGGGGTGCTCTCTTCGTCTGTTTGTTCCCGTTCTGGCGCCTTGTACCCTGGAGGAGGTTCGACCTTCGTGTCATCCTCTTCAGCATCCTCTTCAATACTTTGAGGTGCCCCTTTCTTCTCGCTGCGTTTCACACTTTCCTGCGACTTTAATTTAACGTTCGCACCTTCCTTGAACAACTTCTTCGGGGAGCCACCCAAGTTCTTCCACCTGCCTCCGTCTTCTATTTTTCGCTTGGCCTTTCGATTGGAGATGCCGGAGCAAGTCGTCTCAAATTTTGGAGATGCGTTCTGCGCCTTCTGCCTCTCTTCCGCGAGTTTGTCCATCCTCTCCTTGATCTTCGCCTCGCAGAACTCCATTTGCTCCAGGGTGCCTTCGTCACGTTCAAAGTTTAACCAAGCAGTGGCAATGCTCTCTGGCCAGTCTTTGACGGATGTCAAGGCTTTCTGGTAAAGCTTTCGGAGATGCTTTGTGAACCCGTAACTCCTGTAGAGGAGTAGTGTATTAATTTCAACTGATCGCTTGTGAAATACATTATATTACTTGAAGTAACTTTATAGTACCTCTCAAGCCGAATGTACTCCAGCCAGCTGGCAGCTGTCGAAGAGTGGCCCTGCGATAATATATCAGCCCACAATTTACGAGCCTTCTCTATGTCGTCCGCGTGAATCGCTTCGGTCCTCGCCCAATATTGTAAAATTACGCAACTGGGATCTCCTTCAAGGCCGAAGTTGTTCGCCAAGTGTTCGCAGGCCTTGTTGAAGGTACTGCTTACGATCTTCAACTGCTTGTCCTCCTCTTCAGAGTCCCGGTTAATTCCACGACGCAAATACTCCAGGTAAGTGAGCCAGACGTCACGATACTCCTCCGCAGTTGGGAACCCAGCTGCCAGGGCATTTTCCAGGATGCTCTGCACTTCCGACAGTGGTTTCTTCCACCTCTCAAAGGATCTGATCCACTTTTGCCAAATCTTGGCACACCATGGCACATTTCTTACTGCACGTTCATACACTGGCAACAATACCGATTCCATTTTGATGTTATCTTCTAAATAATTGATGTAATCCAACCATAGAGATGCTTCTAAGCTAATTTCAGATACAGCACGCTCGTACAACACGGTGATGCGTCCTGGGTCACCGTTCTGCTTTTCATGCAGTAGATATCCTTTGAAAGCATCCAATAATTCAGCTTCACCTTGGGCTGAAAGAAGCTTCTCTTCGAAAGGCAAGCGGACGGTACATTTTGCAATCGCACGAGTGTATCCACTGTTCAGGGTACTATCGTCAATGTTCGATTTCGCTCCCTCGCTGGCTCGCCAAGCCACATACTCTTCGTGAGCTTTTTCCATGTCGAGCAGGGGACATGCCAGCTGACGACGGAAGAGGCTCCCAATACGATCGAGTTGTTCAATTCTTTCAGCCTTGTTTGAAACGTCAACCTGAACACACAAAAATTAATTATTAATGAAATTGAAATGAACCGGCATTAAAATTAGCATTGCCTTTAACACGTTGAGTGCCATGTCAGTCACCGGTGACTGACACTGAACTTTCCGTTCAGGCCGCATCAGTCATCGGTGACTGACAACTGAACCGTCCGCAGAGCGCGTGGCCTGAACGGGAAGTCGTCAAAAACCGCGTGGCACTCAATGTGTTACTTTCAGAGTAATTTTTTAATACAACTACCATTGCCAGCAAGGCTGTTTCAAACTCTCGGAAAGCTTCCCATATGATAGCGCCTTTGGTGAAATGCAAGCCCACAGAGGTAAGAGCGCGCTCGAACAATTGGCGCACGTCTTTTACCGCGTCCTTCTCACTGCCCATATTACCAATACTGAACTGCAAGTATTCCAACCAAATATCAATTGCTAGAAACAAAATATAAATACATTAATAAATTAATAAAATTTAGCGACGTAGTTTATTTCTATGGGAAAGTTAATGCAAACATACAAAGGTAATCTTTAACGGCTCGTTCGCAAAGTTGCACGACAGCAGCCTTTTGCTCGGGTGTCGTTGCTAGTTTAATTTCGTCTTGCAGCCAGGATAGCCACAGGTCGGGACTCAAGGGATACTTAGAGCTCATATTTTCCCTTGCAGCTCGCAATCGTTCCAGTTCACCCATTCGTTGCAGCTTAGCAATGAGGGCTACGTGACTGGCGTAATTATAAGGATCTTCTACGAGAGACGTCTCCAGCAACGCAACCTCTGTCTCGTCCGCGTTATCCTCATCGTCGTCGCTGTCCGATGGCTCGCTTTCAACCTTATTACTGGTTTCCTCTTCGTTTTGCTCGCTCTCCATAGGCTCGTCCTGTTCCTCGAGATCTCGGGAATCTCCATTCTCCTCGTTTTCGCCGTTTTCTTCTTCCTTCTCGATCTCATCTTCCGCGGGACTGTCTACTTCCATTTCTAGTACCTCTTCCGAGTACTCGTCAGAAACGTAGATTCTTCAATACGTATTTACTTGCCCGGCACAAAATGCCCTACAAAACGTAAACATTCCATTAACATTTGAAGGTTATGTCTGCTAACGACCTGTTTACGCCGCGCTTCATTTATCGCCGTTAAGACGGGACCGCATGTGGGCGACATAACCTCGCGACTGCAATGTGCATATAGCAACAGCGCATTTCTGAACACTACTTAAATTGAACCTGATACATTTTTGACGGATCTATAAATGTATCAAGTTCTCTCAATAAAGCGCTAGTTTTTACTCAAATTAACAAAATTTTACCAACTCCTCTAAAAAATTGACTCGTTCCGATTCGAATTCCTTCAAGTGCGCCATTTTTAAAATCCACTCAGTCACCTATGGGGAACTTAAGACTACCATTTAAATAAAAAATACTGAAATTTTTCCATTTGTAGACGGGAACCAAAATTGAAGTGATGTCCCTCTTGTTCTTATATGTATACTCAAAAGCCTGAATTTTTGAAAATTTAATCTTGTATACGATTAAAATAGTTAAAAGCCAGCATATCTGTGCAAGGATTTTTCTTTCGAACTAGTGAAGAGTATTTCTTTCCAGGCTCCGAGGGGAAGACCAGTAAAAAGAAGAAGAAGTACCACTCCACGAAAGAAAAGAAATCCTCTTCGGGGCTCTGCGGGCCACATATGAGCAAGAAGCTCAAAAGATTTCAGGTACATACCACCAAAATTCTCGCGTGCAAAGTGTATCTCTTCGTCTCCTTTTTGCAGTCCCTGCGTAAATACTGTCGCGAAAAAGCGAAGTATTATCGATGGGGTCCTTAACTGCCCACAGGATTCGCACCACTCGACGCACTCTCCGGAACGATCAGGTGAGTCGAGTCGAATGCTTCTTAAACACTAAATATTTAATTCAAGTTATTTACAAGCCTGGTCTAACTATAATTGATCGAGCAGTTGAAACAAATCCATGCATAACAGCAATAACAGCCATAAGAGTAGGTAAATTCAAAACGGTCATTTTCTTCCCCGAATGTCAATCTTCAAAGTAAAATTAAATCCTCGATCGATGTAGAAGGTTAACCTTTGTCACAACAATGCGATCCAAATCAAGGTTCGCTCTCTTCCATAGAAGTTCCTTCGTTCTCCTTCCAAAGGCATGAATAGAAGTTCCATGTTTCCAAAATAAGGAGGGGAGAGACTAGACACATTGAAGTCGAATGTAAACGTATGCACAGAGAAGGAAGATGAAAAACTCGAGACGTAACATTCCCTTCATCAGTCTGTTGTATATGTGTATATCCGCGCCTATTCGTGGGTAATTTCTTCCTATTAAACGCAGATTAATTATAAGTCCCGCCATTTAAACGGCGTCAAAGTTTAGAACGACAGCGATCTCTTCCTTTCCTGGATAGGAACACTCCGAAGAGGGCAGATGAGTACCTTTTATGAATTTCTGACTCGGGCTCGCGAAAGGGACAAAAGATAGACACGATTCACTGGACACTTTGTATAGAAGAAAAAAAAAATTAAAAGATAAGAAATTCGTACACCATTCAAGCTTGCGAAGGAGAGGACGCGAGTGAATGGTGCCCTCTTCAGGGTCTCGGAATGTCTCGCGCGATTCTTGGTTTCCTTTGTTTGGGGCAGTTCCTGATCTCGACAAGCCTCTGCCAGTCACCGTGTCCGAACTTCTTCCGCTACCTTCGAGACGATAAAACAAGAGAGATGGTGGGTCGGGTCGAGATCCCAGCCGCTCCGAGAGGCGTTCCTCTGCACCTCAGGGTCAGCCTCAGCATCCCTACGGTCCTGCCCACGGTGAGTTTTGGACACCTCTTCTTTATCTTTCAATCGCTCTGATCAATGAATGAATTTAATTCATCAACAAGATGATAATGAATTACTTTTGCTTCTAGAAATACGTCGGCCGCCTGCAGCTGGAGCAGACGAAAGAGGAGGCGATCGGAATGGTGAACAAAGGCAAGCCGCTGGTCTACATAATTCATTTTCCTCTCCGTCAGCCGATTCCTCTGATCACGAGGATCCTCTTCAATCGACGTCAATACTGCATCGGTCCTCGAGGTAACGCAATAAGCGAAGGGCGAGTATCCTAGAAGAATGGAGCACGGGGTAGACGAGGATAGATTGAAGATGCTAAGAGTTAGGACGCAAACCCTTGTTCCAGCCATGGGTCCATTCGTCACATCCATTGTCCTGGAGCATACGTTGTTCCCTCCGGAGGTGATCCACCTCTCGGAAGGTCCTCTGAAGCCGGGGTCCTGGGGAGACTATTTTGGAGGTCATCCGGAAGCTGTGAATACTGAAGTCGAGACGACCTCGCTGGAGCCTCTTCCTTCAAGGGTGGAATCTCTCCCTTCAAGCCTGGAACCTAAACCGATGCCAATGGAACCAAGTTCAATGCCGAATTCGATGTTAAAACCAGAACCTGGTGCGATGTTGAATCCAAGACCGCAACTGGAAACTTCGCCCTTCTTTTACCCAGAGATTGATGAAACCTGCGGCCGACCTCGAAGTGACAACGTCAACCTCCTGATAGCGAAGGGCGAAAGGACTCGACCTGGTCAATGGCCCTGGCTCGTCGGCATCTTCTTCGTAAAGCTGAAATTCGAGTTCCAGTGCGCGGGGAGTCTGATCTCAAACAGGCACGTGCTGACTGGTAAGCAGTCTCTTCAGCTAATATTTCAAGCTCTTCGTGAAGTGGTTCACTAACGCTCACGCCGTGGTAGAAAACACTTTTTCTCATAAAATCACCAGAACTGGCCGGTTCCTCGATGGAACCTTATAGCCTCCGTATTCACATTGTCAAGTTTGAAACGATTCGCTACACCCAGTTTGGCGAAAAGTATCATAAACGAGACTTCTTTGGCGCCATCGCCTTAAATAAACAGAATGAAACAAGCTTGTAAATCATTTTTCTCAGCTGCCCACTGCTTCAAGCTGCCGGAAAACGAGGACGTGCCGGTGAGTTCGTTGCTGGTCTCCATAGGTCGACATCGTCTAGACGACTGGAAGGAGAGCGATTCCGTCAGCGTGGAAGTGGAGGATCTCAGGATGCACCCAGAGTACGGACATCGTTTCAGCGGGTCCTCCGACATCGCGGTGCTGGTCCTCCGGGAGAACGTCACCTTCGGCAGGACGATACAGCCGGTGTGCCTGTGGTCAGGGTCCAGGAACCTGGACAATGTCGTCGGGGAGTTCGGCTACGTGGTGGGCTGGGGCAGGGACGAGGAAGGCCACGCCAACGTGGCCGAACCCAGGATGATCAAAGTGCCCATAGTCTCTCAGGTCGGAGCTGCACCTGTTCCTGGTTTCTAGTTCCCAATCCAAATAATTGGCGACCTGGGGGTGATGCATAAAGAAAAGACATCACCTTAACGAATTTATCTTCCACCAGGAGGACTGTCTTCGCAGCAACCCGGACTTCGTCTCGGCGACCTCTGACCGCACCTTCTGCGCAGGGATGAGGGATGGAAGTGGACCTTGTAACGGAGACAGCGGCAGCGGCCTCGTCCTCAGGAACGACCTCACGGGGGCCTTCTACCTCAGGGGGATCGTCTCCTTGTCGCTCCTCGACAAGAAGACGATGTCCTGCGACCTCTCGCAGTACATCGTCTACACGGATGTCGCCAAGTACCTCGACTGGATTCGCAAAGAAATCGAGACCTGAGGTGGCTACCGACGATAAATCGTGGCGATTTCTGATCTGCGCAGTTCAATCAAATTTTACAGCGTCCACGCGACATCCAGACGTCTATAGTACATACTATAGTACTCACGCGACATCCAAACGTCAGATAAAAATGTACAGATTTATCGGAACAGTTTATCGTTGCGTTTGTGGCCACCTCAAGAAGGAGCGACGACTTCCGCGAATTGATCGAATGGAATGATTCGAGTGGGCAGGGAAAATTCGGACGTGGACCTTATCAGGTATTTGCAATGTTACCGAAGACAACGAAGATACGGTGACTGTGTTCGGATTACAAAAAAGGAAAAAGAAAACTGTTACCTTTAACGTGGCGAATGGCGGAGAGGAATGTGAGACGTTGAACTCGTGTAAATATGTGCGGCTTTCGGGTCTTAAGTAGGACAATGTAAGACAATCGAAACGCCTCGGTCTCTATCGGGTCCGAAAAAGTGAAATATCGACATTTAGATTGTAATTCCGTAGTTTAGTTCACTTGACACCTAGAGATAAATTAGTAAATCCGGGATTTCACGTCAAAAGACGACGAACGACAGATCTGGATTAGTGTCGACTCGTAAGCGATAAGCAACGGTGAACGGATAACTGCGCAGCCTAGAAATAAATAAAATATCCAGACTCCCCTTATCAACATCTCTGTACTTACTACAAGTGCCCTAGACGTGGGATTGTAATAGAATAAAATCTGAATCGAAGGGCAGTGGGTTAGTCGCTCGGACGCCAGTAGGTATCGGTATCCTTGCGGTATCGCAAAATTATATTCCTTTATTGTCCCGTTCAAGATAGTTAAGCGGAAATGTTTTTCAATCGTCTGTAAAATAACTCACCGAGGTCCCCCATTGGTCGGCTTTTAAAGTGTCTCTGAATTTCAAACGACATTCGACCCCCTCACACTTGACCCGAGTCGAGTTGGAAGCTCTGTCGAGTGACGGCCCCAAAAACGACCTCGGCACTGAACACTTCTGCAGATAAATTAATACGACACGGTTATAAATAGTCCATACTTTAAGTTATTATGAAAGGGTAATTCTATATACTAAAACCAATATCACATTTTTTTATGAAAAATAAAATTTCACGAGCATCGCGTTCTTCCTTAGGCCCTCCATAATTATGTGTTCAAGTTTCAATTCATTCGGTGAACCCAGTTTGGAGTAAAAAATTTTATATATACACAATGACCCTTTCATACTGTCTTAGAATGTCAATAAACATCGACATTAATTAGTTAATAAAAATAAATCAATTCGAAGTGTCGGGGAGGAACTCACTGATATTAGCACGGAGAACATCGGACAGCAGGTGAACGTCGTTCTCGTGGGTGATGATGATGTACGTAAGCTTGTTACCGTTCATCTCTTGTATCTGCGAGAGGGACCTCCGCGTCCTCTCCATGGTACCTCCAGCACTCTCGATAATTTCCGCCATCACCGAGGGAGACGGCACGACGCTCGGCGTAACGTAGAACGTCCTGCCCTGTTCGACGAAGGAGAAGTAACGAGTCTCTTTACGTCGACATCGGGACATCAAGGTGTTGCAGCGACCTTAAAGAAGGAACCCATCGTTACCTTAAGTACCGTCCCCCGGTTAGGACTCGCCAGAGCCTTCTCGATATTGCAATTGAAGTTCTTCTCGAAATCGGCGTCACCGAGGACGTAGGACGCCTCGTCGAGGAAGGTATTCTCCGCGGAGCAGTCGATCAGCCATTGCAGCTTGACGATGTACTTGCAGCGGGACAAACAGCACAGCAACTTGACCGTCCTGAGAGGACCAGGCATCACGAGATGCGTGGCGTCCCTCCAATTAACAGCCAGCGCCCCACCCAGCTCTCTGATCCTCTGTAAACGTGATAAAACAAAGACTGTATCAACATTTGTACAAACATTGCTGGTAAAATGATAAATAAAGTACGATGAATGATCCTCGAGTGTTCCGAGCACGAAGTGGTATAAGGAGATCCATGGCGTTTTGGATCTCCTTATACCACTGAGATCTTCAGATTTTCTCCGATCATGGACCAATGAAATTTTGCAATTCAAAATTATCGTCCACTAGTCTTTATCGCATTAAAGACGTCACGGATTCTGTACGTCATCCGCGGGTAATCGTTTCACTTTTCTGTGATTACCTTCGCGTACGACTTGGGATCGATCCCAGAGAACAGAATCCTGGGCTGCTTGTCCGGAGCCGGTGGATCCGGGTTACTGATGACTATAGGTTCCTCCAGACCCAGGAGATGCGGATCCTTGCTCGACAGCGAGCCCTCCAGCCTTGGTTTTTTGTACTTCCTCATTGCATTCGGCCCTTGACCCACCTGCTTCACCTTATCGTACGACTCCTGCGTGATGTTGATCGGCATCTTCCACGCCGCTGAAAAGTACGACCGGTTAGTCCTAGTTACCCAGGTAGGTAGATCAGTCGATGAGCCTCCACGAACCCATTAAATGAGGTACTAAGGAGTAGTCCAGCCTGAAAGGGTTCCCTAGGCTGAACTGCTGGTACTTGGGAGACTCCGGTTGATGAAGAGCGCTCATCTGTCCGCACAAGAGATCCGTGAGCCATTGAGCGTTCACCACGCCGGTCTGCCATTCCCTCGCCTTTTTATACTTCTGCCCGTCCGGTCTGAAACAAGCGGAGGTGAAAAACGACCCGGACGTCGCTCCAAAAAAAGAGAAGCCAAAAACCCCCAAGGGTACCTCCTGCAGACGAGCAGGGTGTTGTGTCGCGAGAAGTAGTTGGTCAGCTTCGCGCCCAGCGCCTTCAGCATGAGCTTGACCTTGGTCCTCTCCTCGCCCTCGAAGCCAGACAAGGAGATGATCTGCTTGGAGCACGGCGTCTCGGCCAAGCCGAACGGCGTAGGAAAGTGCAAAGCATGCCAGGGTGGCAGGACCTGCTGTTTCCCGATGACATCGGACAGCCAATACGCGCTGACGCATCGCTTGCCCTCCCTCAGCGCCCTGACTACCAGAGGATGCTTCTGGGTGATCGCTAGGACGTGGGTCGCTCTGGCGCAGTACTGCTGCTCGACCTCTCCTCCGTGTCGCTCTATGACCTGCTTCCAGGATGAGACATCGTTTGGGTACTGGACGTCGTACTCCACGATGACGAATATGCAGCCCAGGAGGAACAGGTCCGGAGGGACTAAAAGAAAGAATAAAGAGGTCACCACGGGAACCTACATAGACATCGGCATGCAGTGTATCCAGACCAGAGTACCCACGCTTCAGATTCGGGTTGTGACCATAGAACTGGGCCCTAGGTTGAGGCATGGCAGGTGCATACTGCATCTTGACCGGCGCACCCGGAGGGGTGCCATTGCTGATGTTGCCCAGGGTCCTCCTCTGATAAGCGGCCAGAAGCTGGGGGTCCTGGGAGGGTGGCGGAGGTGGTCGGTGCTGGGCAGTCATCAGTCTCAGCTGACCAGCTGCACTACCTTCGGCAGTGCCGCCTTGTAGTCTGTTGGTCAGCATGTTCGCCAGGGCGGTTTTGGTCTTGGCGTTGACGACGAGTTGCTGGTCTGGTGGGATCTGGGAGTTCCCGGATAGAGGGGTCAAGGGCGGCTCCGGCTGAGGACCCTGTTGTTGCTGCTGCGCCTGTTGCTGTTGCTGCTGCTGTTGTTGCTGCTGCTGCTGCTGCTGCAGGTGCTGGAGCTGCTGTAGCCTGGCTATCTGCTGCTGTTTCTGCATGTGCAGCTGCGCTATCTGCTGAGGAGTCAGTGGCTGACCTTGAAAGACCTGCCCTGGCTGAGAAGGCTGCGGAGCCTGCACCGATTGACCAGTCTGTACGATGACTTGGTTCGGAGAGTTGATGGGGGTCAGGGCCGGAGGCTGCACTCCAGGATGCATCGGCTTCTGGCTAGGTGCTTGTGCGACCTGCGGTCCCATCAGCTGTGCTCGGGGCTGCTGGACCCACTGGAGGCCACCGGGTTGACCTGGCTTCCCAGGACTCCGGATGACCGCTATGTGAGGACCCTGCTGGCCTTGACGATTTTGCATCTGCCGTTGCAGAATAAGGTTTCGCTGTTTCTGGATCTTCTGAATGAACTGGGCCCTCTGCTGCGGATCCATTTGTTGAAGTTGCTGGTGTGTCTGTGCATCGAGTTGGATCAGCTGCCTCGGGGGCTGAGGGGGTTGCTGGGCCCATTGTCCTCCGGGCCTTTGCTGTTGACCGATTTGCTGTTGCTGCTGTCGTTGCAGTTGTAAGTGATACTGTTGCTGTTGCCACTGGGAGTCTCTCTGCACTACGAAGCCTTGTTGGTTCGGTGAGATTATCTGCTGATTTGGGGATTGCTGCTGCAGTTGTCCATCTCGGATAACAAATTGCTGAGAACCCTGAGGTGCGGACTGCTGCAACTGTTGAGAGATTTGCTGGATCTTCTGCTGCTGTTGTTGTTGCTGAAGAAGGAGAAACTGCTGGCGTTGCTCTGGAGTGAGCTGCTGCTGTTGCTGCGGAGATGGCTGGGCTTGCTGTCCGAGTTGGTGCTGCGGACCTAGTTGCTGCAGCTGTTGCGAAGCCAACTGCTGTTGCTGCATCGCTATCTGCTGCTGTTGCGATAGCTGTTGTTGTTGAGGTAATTGTTGCTGCTGTTGAGGTGTTAAATGCTGCTGTTGAGCAGGTATGGTTTGTTGAGGTGTAATTTGCTGCTGGCCCATTTGCTGTTGCTGCTGAGATAATAACTGGTGTTGAGTTAATTGTTGTTGCTTCTGCTGTGAAGTCAACAACTGTTGGGAATTCAGTTGATGAGTTGGTATCTGAGAGTTTAATTGTTGTTGAGATATCAATGACTGCTGGTTGACGGATTGCTGTTGCTGCTGACTTATTTGCGGCTGTTGCGAGATTTGTGGAGACTGTTGTTGGTTCAGAAGTTGCTGTTGGTTCAATGTTTGCTGTAACTGTTGCTGGTGTTGTTGCGCAAGCTGTTGCTGCGTCAGTTGCTGTTGATGTAATAATTGCTGTTGCATATTCAACGGTTGCTGAGAAGGCAGGTCTGGTTGCTGTATTTGAGGGGTCAGGGAAGGTTTCATTTGAGCGAGATTATTAGTGGACGAATTTTGCGAATGCCAATTGCCTTGACTTATCAAATTCTGTCCACTACTCATGGCAGCCGTTGTCGCAGAGTGACCCGATAGATTTGTGGAAACCACTGATCGAGAAAATTGTGCCTGTGGCTGTGGTTGTGACTGCGATTGTTGCTGCTGTTGATGCTGGTGATGGTGATGCTGCTGCATTGTACTAAGTGCACTTTGGGAAGTCGACGTTTGGAGAGTCGAAGTCATCGTTGAGATCACATTATGGTTTTGCAAAGTCATTGATGGAACGGTTGGACTTGGCTGATTCCAGGGCATTCTCTGCTTTAACTGCTCCAACATGGCCTTCGTTCTGTCCTGTTCATCCTGAATCGTCCCATTCTCTCCATCCTCATCCATGAATCCAGTGATTAACGCAGTGGAACTATTTGGCGACGGATACACCAATAATTTAGGATGGTATTCCAATTCACCAAGGAGCGTTCCTTTTCTACAACATTCCGTCACCCAGTCGGGGGTGACGATTTGTACATGATGTCTGGTTGCTGCTTCGTACTTTGCTCCATTAGCTTTGCCAATAATTAGATGCGTACAATAGCGATCCAGTCTCAATTGGCATTTACCACCTTGCAGAGTTATCATAGCCCAAAGCGCCTTGCTGTCCGCTCGGCTCACCTGAGATACGCAAGCTCGGACGTTCATGAACAACTGGTTTTCCTCCGGGGAGAAATAATGAGTCCTGATTAAGTCCGTTAAGGATTGATAAGTACACAAAGACTAGCGAAAAATCAATGACTAAAATCCTTTGTTTATCTCAGATTTTCTACTCAAAAAGGATACGGAAGTAGCTTTTTGCATCGGGCAGAATACAGGACCCATTCCTGCGTGACCGCAGGGATCTCGTATAAATCCTTAGCAGCAGAGATGTCGTTCTCCTGCGCATCGTGAGCAGCGATCAGGTGCGTCACAAAGTCACTGAAATAGTTGGACCTCTCGGCACCTCCTTCCTGCAGCAAGCTAAAAATCTGTGAACAGAAAGCAGCTGATCACTGCCTGCTGTCCATCCTACCAGTCCTTTCGATGCAGGGAGCTTTCACAGAGAACATGGAACTTGTTCGAATAATTGACAAGAGTCTCGTCGAAATGACTAAAAACTGAAGGAAAACAACACACCTTGGAATCTCCTTCTCCGCTGACGTAGTATTTCACATTGGCGAAAAGCGCGCTGTCGAGTTTGAGCTCGTCGAGGCCGGCCCGAATGTCACCCATCGTTCGCGAACGAGAGCTTTCCAGGGAAGCCTAACCTCAATTCATCGCGCAAAACATCCTACCCACTTGCGAGAAACTAGAAATTCCTAAAACCTGCGAAATAACCCGGGTACTGATTGATAACAAAAATCCGACCGCGTCGCTTTTGTTATTATTATGATTGTCGATAGTGAGGTTATGTACCTTAGAGCGCTCGCAGGAGTCGAGCGATGTCTCGAATTTCGATAGTTCTCGAGGCGGCCTTCGAAGAGGTTTTAAATTCAAATTCCACTACATGGTGGTATGTATGAATCTTATTAAAAAAAACGGTTTCAAAGTAAAAGCAGACACGTATCTGCACTTTCCTGGGAAATAAAGCATCCTAGTAATTAATTTCAGTCGAATGTCAAAAAGAAAAGACTGTGGAGCGATAAATCCAAAATTGGGTAATGCGAACGGAAGGAAGAGTCGCAGGGAATATGAGGTGGCTTTGTTTAATCAATGGGACTTTGAGTACTTCGAGACACGCCCTGTTATTATGGTATCGTGCAGAGTGGAATTGCACGTCACTCGGCAATCATCTGTCTGTGAAATCTAATCGTCTGTTTTCAGGATCACGCAGGGCCTTGCAGCTCGATTTCCACAATGTCACCGCGAAACATGAGTTTTCCTTCCTCGCGTTTGCAGAAAAATTCTTTGCAAGTTTTTAACTTCGAAGGGAGTAATCACGTGAGCTTATGATTATCGCGTTTCTCCGGGATCGGTTATACTCGAGAAACTCGTTTATCGAGATATCCTTCTCAAGAAACTTGAATAACAATAAATCATCGCGTAAGTTCGTCCATTTTGTATCGCGTTCTGCGCTATTCTGCGATGAGCTGTATTCAAGCTTTTCCTCAAAATATCCTTTGAGATAACAATAACCGCGTAAGTTCATATTTTTTTATTTCGAGTTCCATTTAACTAAAAATAAAAAATATTAACTTCCGAGGTTATTGTTATTTCAGCGATCAGCTGTACTCAAATAAGTCTTTCCTGAAAATATCTTTTTCGATAATCTGAAATAACAATAACCGCGCAAGTTAATATCTTTTTTTTTATTTCACGTTCTCTAGCGATCAGCTGTACTTAAACATGTTTTTCCCCGTGATATCGTCCACCAGGATGTAGAGTACAACGTCCTGAGTAAAAAAAAAAAAAAATTGACGCAGGATAATTCAAATAAGCGAATCCGAAGACTCGCTGACATACGGAGAATTCCGTGGACTTGGTACGTGACGAAACGTCCATATAGGTGCCTAGAAGTGTGAGAAGGTACCAATTTGATGCACGCCACTTCTAAGTTCCAGTCTCTTCAGTGCTCTAGAGTCGGAGGCGAGTCTCGAGTGCAGTTCTTGACGTTGCAACTGCAATCCATCGCATCTAGCGGTCAGTGTTACTCGGGCGATTCGATAGGCCGGATAAGAGCCATCTTCCCAAGTCGACACAATTCCCTTCACCTCGTCTTCTGCAACAGGTAACAATTTATCAACCAAAGTACCTCGTTAAATATACATTTCAGAAAATGAAGAAAAATATTTAAAAAAAAAATACGTGTTAAGAAAAATTGAGGGACAAAGATAATGGACGAATTAACAGAAGCTGCAACAGATAACGGCCTGTCAACAAAATTACCTCGTTGAGGATACATTTCAGACAATGAAGCAAAATATACAAAAAAAAATGCACGATAGGAAAAATTGATGGGTAATGAAAGCGGACGAATCAATTGAAGCAAAAAACACTTCAAGAAATGTAATAACGGCAGAGCGCGCCTTGCTCTATCTTCAAGATATGCCCTTTTTTGTTCGTTTATCTGCAAGTATGCGATCCTCATTGTTCAAATGCGAAACTCTTCTTTGTTACAGCTCGTCGAGCGGTAGACTGGCCGTTTAAGAGGAGCGATTTGCGTAATTATTCCTTTCTTGTCCACTTGTCTGCAGGTCTGTAAGTAAGGATATCGAGATATAGAGGTAACAATGCTTACGTAATTCGGCTCATCAAAGCTTGAGTTAACGACGGTGCGGTTTAAAAAAGAATCCTGGAACCCGATTCTCGAGTTCGCGCGATGAACATCCTCACGCGAGAATTGACAATTTCGCATACAATTACGCGTCTTCCGAACAATGGGCAAAATTTTCATGCAAATCTTTTTTCAAACGTTGACCAATTACGCGACTTCGCAATAATGCAAATCTAAAAAATTCGCACGATCGATTTTCGCATACAAAGTTGACAATTTCGTGTGCGATTTTCAAATGTTAACCAATGACGGGCTTCGCAACAATGCGAAATAATTCTATGCGAATCTATTCGAATGCGAAGAAAATCCGTATGAACTCGAGAATAGGATTTTTGAGGGTATCGAGAGGGAGAGGAGAAGATTTTCCGAAATTATAATCTCGGTATCTTGGATTTCAGGTGAACAATGGCTCTCATAAAAAGTCCGACCTTGGAGGAAGAGATGAGGAAAAATCCGGAACTGAAGGAGTCGGACATCCAGGCGTTGAGAGAATGGTGTGCTAAACAGCCGCATTTGCCGAAAATCTCGGATTTCGAGCTTGCACTCTTCCTGCACAGCAATTATTACCGCTTGGAACCAACGAAGAACACCATTGACGTGTTCTACACCATAAGAAGCCACGTGCCCGAATTGTTCTCCAACCGAGACCCCCTCGGATCAAAAGCGATGCGCCAGGCCTTGAACGTTGGGTAAATCTCCTTTTTTCTTTTCTCCACATAAGATCTAAAACGTGTAAAAGTCTTTGAAGATACCTCGCGAAAAAACGACGGTAAGAACTGGTTGATAAAAGTGCACAAAATACGATTGGCGTTTTGTTCTCGGCAATATCAGTGACTTACAGGACTGGAAAGTGAAATTTCCGAACACAAGATGCCATAGAAATTTTCTACGGTTTAATTACCTAGTTCCTATTGTTATAATTACGTTTACAATAACGCAAGGTATCCGTGAAGATTTTAACGGCTACCGGAAGCATAACAGTACCGGCCAAATTGCCGGACCTAGGAGGTTGTTTAAATTTTTTTACTGCTTGATTAGTCTATTCTTACTGCTGTGCGAGGTATGTGTGCTTTGTGAGAGCCTTTAAGGCCTTAATCTCTAACGATTACACCTTAAAGCTGTTTCCTGCCGCTGAAGAAGACGACGGAGGAGGGGTACAAGATCGTCTTAGCGAAGCTGGTGGACTTTGATCCTTCCCATTACGTGTACAACGACTGCACCAAGTACTTCTGTATGGTGTTGGATATGTGGCTATACACCGAGGGCACGGCCAAGGGTCACGTTTTGTTAATAGACATCGAAGGCGTTACTCTTGGCCACGCTGGTCGCCTCAGTCCCATGGGCCTTAAGAAGTTCCTCTACTACCTTCAAGATGGGTTACCAGTCAGGTTGAAGGGTATGCACTTCATGAACACCTCCCCGGTGATGGACGTTATCCTGGGGATGATGAAACCCTTCATGAAGAAGGAACTGATGGACATGGTAACGCTGATAAAACATCCCCGACATTCCCTGTACCCTGATAAGAACTCACAGAAATTTACACAAATTTTTACACACCTCACAAGTGAAGTTTCACATACACCGAGGAAAAAAAAATTCATCTAACCGAAAGGTTTCTTTGAATGGTACCAAAGAAATGTTTCGTTAATACAAAGAATAATTATTTTACTTAAATAAATTATCATTGGGAAGAAATTTTCCATCAGTCACATTTATTACATTTTCTCTCTCAGGGTGGAAAATCGTAAAGTGGAGATATGTCAAATTGGAAAGTGTATAAATCCATGTATTTGTATATTCACCCCATCGGTGCATTTTTCATTTCAATTATACACAATATTATAGTATAATTCTCTTTAACTCAAATTATTCTCCGATATTATAGCGACAATGTAACATTATTGGTATTTATTGCCGCATCGAAATAAGTAATTATTGAGTATGTCAACTTATTTAGGTATCTTTATCAGGGTTAATGGAATTGTTATCTTTTCTCAGCTCCACATGCACTCGACTACCGAAAGCTTGACCAAGTATATACCTCTGGAAGCTCTGCCGAACGAGCAAGGTGGAAAAGCTGGTCCTCTTGCAGAATTGAATGCTGCTCAGGTAAAAATTCTGGAAGATCACCGAGCCTGGTTCCTGGACGAAGAAGTTTCGGCCAGGGTCAACGAGTCTCTTCGACCTGGCAAGGCCAAAAACGCCACCGACCTCTTCGGGGTCGAGGGAAGCTTCAAGAAGCTGGAAATAGATTAAGAGCATTTCCTTCGATTTGTGGGAAGCGTTGATAAAGCGGCCACTCATTGGACTACAGGGGATTTGCATAGGATTTTTACGATACTAATAATTTTAAGATACCTTAAGGCGATATGAAAGTGGCGTCAAGGAGGTCTCGTTTGTGAAACTTTTCTCCGAGCTGGGTGTACCGAATCGTCTTAAACTTTATAATGTGAACATTGAGGCTATAATAAAGATGTTGACACCCATGAAAATCAATTTTTTTTTCAATTTCTTTATATACATTTTAAACATTTTGTATACAAAATGAAATTTCATGAGCGTCGGGATCTTCCTTAGAGTCTCCGTATTCACATTATAAAATTCAAAAAGTTTCGGTTCATCCAATTCAGAGAAAAGTTTCACGAACGATTCACCTTAAGGCGATATGAAAGTGGCGTCAAGGAGGTCTCGTTAAGTGAAACTTTTCTCCGAGCTGGGTGTACCGAATCGTTTCAAACTTTACAATATGAACATTGAGGCTAAAAGAAAGGTATTGACACCCATGAAATTCCGATTTTTTTAAAATTTCTTCATAGACATTTCGACATTACTTGCTCATAGACTTTCATAGTACCTTAAGGTCGCGTTTCTACGAGCCCTCGTGGACTTACCGACACATGTCGCTACGAATTTACAGTTTATACATTTATGTTAACGGACACCGAGTCTCGATGTGAAAGGGGCTTACAGTCGTTTACTAGTACGTGGTTTCTTACTGTTACTTTCACCTGTGAGAATATCCACTCTCGATCAGTGGACAGAAGGCCGTGAGAACGTGAGGATCGATTACTCGCGATCATGTACATCATTGTAAGTAATAAACGTATAATAAACATTAAGAAATGTGGAAAAGCGTCCCGAAATTTCGTCTGCCTCGGAATTCCGTAGAAAATAAATTCCTGGAGCCTTCTTCGGGCTCTTTAATGTCTGAATGTTGCAAAGTAATTGCGTAATCAAATAGGTAATGGAACTTTTCAATTTGATACCACGCACGACGTGCGTTGTCCTTGGAAAAGGAAGTAAAACAGGGCGAACGTTCCCTGGCGTCGTCTCTGTAATATTAGTTATCCTCATGGTTCAATGTGAAAATTTTATATTTATTTAATATTTAGAGAGAACTTCTTTCTTTAGGTCGCATTACTCATCACCGGGTGGTCCTTTGGAGATGCCCTGGAAACATCAACGGAATATTCTGGACCACCGAAACCCTACAGCTTCCGGTACGAAGCAGGACGATATCCTGGACAAGTGGATCGAATTCATCAGGAAACCGCAGACGGCTCCGGCACGGTTCATGGTTAATACATATTAGTTGGATTTAATAATCAGGTCGTTCCATAAATTTACGAAGGAGTTCTTTTTCCCAGAGAATTTTCTTTGGCGATAATTGTGTGCCTAAATGAAAACACCGGAAGACTGGCAAGAAGCGATCAACATTGCTGGGAAATACATTATTAATGAATACATGGCCCGTTACATTGCAAAAGATAATTGAACTTTAAGAAATTCGTCCGGCCAACTCGGGGAACCCGATGATTTAATTAATTATTAATTAATACGCGGCTCGTTATTTTGCAAGATATAAGATTATCGACATTTTATAATGACCGCAAGCTCGTGGGATAATTTAATAGTACTTATGGTTATGAAATAGATTTTATAAACAAAGTGGGTATTTTTTTCTAGGGTCCTACGCTTTCGTAGACCCGAAGCAGAAGGTCAGGATTGTGGAGTACACGGCCGATAAGACCGGATTTCATCCATCCTTGACAAACTACGAGGACACTTTTAGGCTCCCAGTGGATTCGGAAGCTGTGAGGCAGGCCAAAGAGAAACATTTCGATCTTTACGAGAAAATCGCCAACAGAAACGCTGATGGAGCTCCCTCGACCCTCCCAGCGGTAATACTCATCTTTATCATTGTTTTCGTGGAGAATAGTCTCCTTCTCTTCGCATAAAAATAACAAGAACGTGTATAAAAATACCAAGAACGTGCATAAAAGTCTCCGAGTGTATAAATAATTTATAATCGGTGTATTACTAATTCTTCCAGGACACGTCGAGCGTACTACGAGCAACGAATCAGCATTATCAGCTTTACAGGAAGATTGCCGAAGAGCACGCCGCGATTTCCGCACAAAGAGAGGCGGAACGATTAGCATATGAGGCAACATCAGAGCCTAATGACGTGTCTCACCAGCAGAATTATTGATACGTTATTAGCGTTTAATTTCCCAACTTTTATCGCCGGCCTTGATGGCCGATAGCGGAGATATTCCTCTTCATGGCGCTCTTTTTATATTTCTCTCGTCCATTATTCTATTTTATGGAGTTTCCGGGAATCTGATTCTTGTAAACATCTTCTTTTTCTTTTCCTTTTATTGAAAACGTATTCGACGTACAATAATTATGGTCTTTATCGTAGGTAACATCGGCAGTCGTTTAAGCGTTTTGCACTCTCACATTGTAATCAACGGGTTATTCCACCCTGAAAAGAATATGTCATCGAACCGAAGAAACATTCCTTCGGTTCGGTGACATTATTTTCTCAGTGTACATGGACTGATATAAAGTCTGTTAAAGGATTTCTTTAATGTCTATCGAGTAACAATGTCTGTTTTTCTCTGGATGAATCCAGTTGTGATTCGTTAGCTCAGAAATACAATGATTCACTATATTTAACGACCACTTATTTTTCCACTTTTACAAAAGCGTTCCATCCTTCTCGTGTGAGTGAAATAGGATTTGTTAACGGTCCATCTTTTTTTAACAAGGTGAGGAAATTTTTGGATTCTGATATGCTAGGTGCTGTAACAAGAGGTATGTGAACCCGATAAAATCATGATACTTCGTGTACGCATTCATAGTTTACTTATCTCGGTAGATCTTAATAATCTAGCTGCAACTTCTCACAATTGGATATTAAATTCATCACCGAACAATTAATCAAACTTCTTCAATAGATCATGAGTAGCGACTAAATATTTCTAAATAAGGGTTTCGTGCAAATGAATTCAACGCCGACTTCTACAATTTAGGTTATATAAGTACCTATTTAACTTAATATTGCAATGCTATTTATGTATACGAGATTACTAACATCAGATCGTTGTAAATGTAATCTGTGGTTAAATATATAAACGATATCAAATGTATGTCTTGTCTCTACCTATAAAAACTTCATGATATATTTATTACACATAAACGTACCCTTGCAGAACACTTCACTTATAAAGATACTATTTACGCTTCTGAAACGTACACTCACGATAGCTTACATTCACTTTTTTATATGAAATAGGAAATAACAATATTTACAAGATTGTAACGCATTATACTGACATTGGGACAAGTTTAAGCTTTATAGTTTGTGGTTAAACATTAAATCAAAATGTAGAATGGTTTTATATATCCACTGAGGAATTAATTAAACAAAATGAGTACATTCTCTCCAAGATAAGATTGCAATGACTGCTGTTCTTGTTTTTGTAATCAGTTCATTTTAAGTTTTATTAATTATCGTTAAAAATTCTGATAGTTACGCCTCGCTACTATAAATTAATCACTGCAGGAAATCCATAACAACTTGTACATTGAATTTACTTTTGCACATTTAGTAAGTAGCTCATTCTTTAAAAAAGAGAATGCATCGTTCATTTACTCTACTACTTGTTGCACCCAAAACAAACAAATTCCTCTTGATTAATTTGACTATTGCCTCCACATGATTCACGACATCTTCTTTTATTTCTTGAGTAAGTGTTTAATGTCTTTGTTTTGTTTTTGCATCGTGATATCCGCTCTTTCAGATTTATCCACCAGATTTTCTATTAAATCGTTTTGTGAGTCAATTTCTTCAGATAAGCCAATCGCTAGGCCTTTTAGCCTTGCCAAAGATCCACTCATTTCATCTAAATTTTGTTCTAGTACCACAGAGACATTATTAGTAGTTGGCTTAGGTTCTTCTTCATCATCCGAAAAACCCCGAATCCGCAAAGATGGATGATTTGAAGACAAATTAGTTTGCACTTGTTCCAAAGACTTAGTCAAAGTCGGAGAGGACATCGAGTCGGTACTTGTGGATTCTGGTAGTTTAGAGCCAACGGATGACGATGCAGGAATATCAACCGATTTGCCACTCAGATAATTCTTAAGACTCCCGAAAACACTTTTTATTCCCTGGATATGTTTCTGACTGAACCGTAACGTGCTGTTAATATCATCGAGCCGTTTTTCCGTCCTTTCCAGCTGTTCCCGTTGTCTGATAAGTTCCTGTAAAAATTGCAACGCTTTTTATGGCAGTAAGTGATACGATCGTAAACATTCCGATAGAGTACGTTGACGACGTATAAGACAAGGACCATACCTCAGCAGTCGCCGCTCCGATCTGCTCGGAATCCC
Source organism: Orussus abietinus (assembly GCF_000612105.2). Taxonomy (NCBI): domain Eukaryota; kingdom Metazoa; phylum Arthropoda; class Insecta; order Hymenoptera; family Orussidae; genus Orussus; species Orussus abietinus. Next base: position 1,087,871 of record NW_019395567.1, read on the forward strand.
TTAAGAGAGAAATTGATCTCTTTGAAGACTGAATGGTTCGATCTTCGATAGCTTTTCTACGCTCCAACAATTGTTGATGCTTCTGCTCAAGGTCATTATCAAAATTAGCGTAGTGATTATGAGAAGAGTAATTGGTCGGGGCAGGTCTCGCAGGAGCGCTTCTTAAAAACGTCTCATCGTCTATGTCATCCTCCAGGGAAAAGAAAGGATTCTTTGGGTCGTTCAGGTAATTGTTCCTCGCCATTTCCCTTGGCAAATTAATTGCGACAAGTCCTCAGCTGCAATTAAGTAGTCATGGGTGGTTACAAAAAGCTGTCACGCGACGTGACAACTCGACTCCCACAATACTTTTCGCGACCAGCGCGAGTCTTTCTTCTGATTTAAATCAATGACTCATTGCCACGTTGGAATCGTTACAGCCTAAAAATCCTTATGACAATAAAGAGCTTGAAACGTAAAATTTACTTACGAGTTAAGTCTATTTTCCAAATGTGTCTGAATTCATTAATGGTGTCACGATTCCGAGGAGAAAGTCCAATTCTCGGAGACTCGTAAGTTTTTGCAGATAGCGATGCTGCACTGTAAATTGCTTACCATTTAACCAATAAAATCCCTAGACTACAAAGTTAATAGGAAGTTTTCATACCTAACTGTTGGTAGATAAATTGAGAGACTACTCACAGGCTAGTCGCGCGATCGCGTTCTGTGCTGCCCTCAGTGGAGAATGCGGGCGGCTCGTGCACTTATCACCTGATACCCCCTCCTCAGTGGCGGCTCAACTCGGAAATTCTCATCTGTGCTCCCAACTCATCTCTGGATATTATAGAGAGTCGCAAGATGGCGTTGCGATCGGAAATTCCGCTCAGTAACCGGTTTTTTTTGCACATGAAAAGGCTGCTTAAGGCAAAGAGTGTCAATGCCATCAGGCGGGAAAAATATGAACTCACAGAATAAATTGATATAACCCTATGTCGGTTACTGGAAAAGCGTAAATCAATTTCAACAATTGAAAATCATATGTAAAAAGAAATGAGAACCCAAGGAGTGGTACTTTAACAATTCGATCGTGAGTGTTCTGAACTTATCATCACGTATATACCGTTTCCGTGGAAACGATAATAAATGCCGATGAAAAGTTGCTAAAGGTCATTTTCTGATAAATGATTCTCCTTTACATTAACCTCGTATCCTTTAACAAGGTAATAGACGACCTTGGCAGCAATATCAACCGGAAGGATTGTCGCGTCCTTTCTAAAGCCGCTTCGCTTTTTTTCGGATCGAGAGGTCATAATAAGGCTAATCCTAAATACGATTGCCGATATTACTTAATACAGCAGAGTCACGTAATGGAACACCGTACCAGTTTTGCAATGGAATGGTAGAAACGGAATATGGCTAAGAACCGAAGTAACATTATACTTCGATATCGTATGATGTTGTTTAACGGCTCGTTTTTTGTTCAGAACCAGGGCCCGCAGATACGTTTGCAGAATTAAAAAATACTCATGTCTATATTTTCAAGTTTAAACAAGCAGCTGCGTTGACCGTGAGTACGGTATTCCATTTAATTCCAGCGCTAATCCATGGAATAAACTTCAGGTGCAGGAACTTATCGTCCGCCATTTTGAATGACACTCGACGTGAAATGAAACTCTTTTTTCGAGGTTTACGCTCTACAATGTTAAACAGGTCGTCAAATTGCACGCCCATTCTTCAAGAACGTGAAATTTATGCCTGAGAGGCTATCGAAATCTGAGGTTACTTCTAAACACGTGAAAGGTTAACCGGAAACATTCGACGGGGTTCCCGCTCCAAATTCGACGGTCGATGGGCGTGGAAGATCCGGAGGATTAAACGCATTTATAAGAGTATACACGCGGATGAAATATTACGACCGCACCTCCGTAATCTGGTAGCTAACACGATTGAAACGAATGAGGACCGTAAAAAAGCTAATTTGCATATATAAATTCTCCGGCAGTAACCACTCTCGATTTTAGTTCCGTGACGCCATTCCGAAAGCTATTCAAACGACGCTACTTCTCTATGTCGATATTATTATTAAAATGAAAAAGGAATCTCGATAAAAATAAGATAATTGATTCAGTAGGTTGTCTCGTTTAATTGAAGGTTAATACCTCGATAACTGTCCGAACAACTTAACAAAACGGTATAATGAGATTAATTTTTCTTTTACTTTTGATGGGTCTTTCCAAAATGGCGGAGAATAGTGGAACCCGCCACGCGGAAGAGAAGCGCCGGAACGTTTATCGAGAAAAATACTGAAACCACAGTGGGAGGAGCCACGTAAATTGCGAGCCGTCCAATGTCTTCGATTAACCCATAAATCATTGCTAATATGGACATTTGTGGCCACGAAATGAATTATAAGGATTACGGGGCAGGCCCGAGCGCTCCAATTCCGTCACGACGCTGTGCTTATGCAAATTTACCGCAAAACCGAGGACTATGTGTATGCGAAATCTCCTCGAAAATTATGCAACCCGATTGACGACGTAAAGGAAGGGAAAAAAGGGAGTAGAGGAAAGGACGCGAGCCGGTAAAACTCCACGAAAGCCTCTTAATGGGCGCGCTCGAAGACGACGCGCGGCGGCCATATTGGAAAAGCGAACGCCCAAGAACGGCGAAATCGGTCTCGTTTTTTCGGCATTTTTCCGCATTTTTCAAACAATTCGACTCGGTTCGACGAAATCTACATCGATTTAGCATCCGTGCTCTCATTCGTTACAAAAAACCGCCCGTTTCGCACAGTTTTACGGTCAAACGGTTTCGATACAAGGTATGGGGAAGCAACGAGTACGTTTCCACGAGGCTTTAGAAAGTCATCCCGAGGGAACGGAGGATTCCTTCGCACTAGCTGGCCTCTTATTCCGGGATCGTTGTTCGCAATGTACGGTCTCTAAATTCGCGAGTATAATGGCCGGATTATGCGCAGTCGATATCGACGCCGAGCGCGGCCATTTTGTTGACGCAGCAGCGGCGCTAATTCCCTACAATTTCTCTCTAAATTAATATTTCCAATCGAAGACGTCTGGAAACGTGCGTAAAGAAGTACTCCGATATATTGTCGTTTCGTTCCCAGTCGAGATCACGTAGTGCTCTTTCAGAGTGCAGCGATAATAAAATGGGAAATTCACTCCGGCGAGCCCTGCTGGGTGAATGAATAAATAAATCCGGGGAATGTGTAAGGAAGGGATATCAAGTTAAATAAATAAATGAATAAATCCGGGGGAATATATAAGGAAGGAATATCAAGTTCGTTGGAGAGGTCAAGGGGTACGGGGTATATTTTCCCATTCGATGCACGGTTCTACGCTCTCTCCAACTTCGAAGCCTCGAAGTTTTACGGATGGACGTTGAATGGCAAAGACGGGCTTATACTTTGCCATTCGCCATGGCATTTTTTTCTTCTTATTATCCCTCGATGCTAGCTACCGGCATTTCCCTTCCTCGAGTTAGACTAAGACGTGTACGTCCCACGTAATTGCCGAGAGTTTCCCCTCTCTCCCTTCTTTCAATTCTATGCACTGTGTTCCGAATCACGAGATGTACGACGGTCCACAATTCACCGGAAAGACGCGAAAACCTTCCAGCCGAGGATAATCTAATAATATAATACGCGACGTAAATCAAATAATAAAGAAGTAATTTTTTTTTCACTGCCGACGTAATTTGCATAATCCTGGTTTTTTTTCCCTTTTTTTCTTTGGGGAATTCAGCTTAGATTAGAGTCGCACCTGGTTCTTGATTTATGTGTGCCCTACGAACGGCTCTTAAGAGGCGGAAAAAAAATTGCACTTATCATCGGGAAACATTTATTTCATAGCAGGTGCAATTTATCTTCTGGTCGGATTACTTTGTGCCGGCAGTTTCGATCAAAGCACTCGGCCAGGGCGATTTGAATAACGTTTTAGACCGACCCAGATTTTCGAACATGAGCTCCGAGTTGGTCAATCGTGCATTAAGGTAAATATCGCAGATCGTGATGAGGCAATCCCTCCAATTCTGCAAAAACCTCGACCTCTCTCCGTCGGTTGGCCAACCTGATGATTAATCATAATCTTGGCCGCCATTTTTATTAATTTCTCTAAAGACCGACTATCGTACGATCCGAAGAAGCGTCGAAAATTTCCGGTTCTTGGAAACGAGATCCTTGTTTTTTCTTCTGCAACTGTATTGGTTGCATAACCGATCGGATCGTTTCGGTGCAATTGCAATCGCCAATTAAAGTATTGCTGTCGGAAGCCGGAGATATCGGACTGCACCGGCGTCGGGATGGAAACCTTCGGGTTTTCCACTGGATATAATGGCAGATCGCGGCCCCGTAATATCTGGGTTTGATGTGACTTCGAGAAAAATCCCGGCCACACGTTTAACCCAAGATGAAAGACCTGCTACTTGCAAGTAGAAATCACTGGCGAAAGGAGTTTTGCTCTATACCGTTCTGCGGAGCAATTGTCGGACATCGGTTGCTAACAATAATCTCGGGCACTGGTACTCGATTCTTGCACCCGTTCTGAAGAAATTTCTTAATCGAACCTCCTGCCCAAAGTTATCGTGAAAAAGTAACCGCCGAAAATATCCACGAGGGAAATTGATTACTAATTATTTTTATCTCCTTTCCTTCCACCTGAAGAAATTCAAGATGGCGGACTCCTGGCAGCGTCGTTAGGCGAAGCGTCGTCCAGTATTTGCATGCATCGCTCTTTGCATATCTTCATAATTGCTGTGAAACGGGGAAACTATGTAGTTACATCGCGATCCTATGATTATTTCGTGGTTTTGTTCGATTTGTCCGCTGAACTCGAGCGCTCCCCGCGGCGGCCATTTTGGTCCGCGAAGTTTGTTAGAATTCTCGACATTTTGGTACCCCAGGGGTTTGATGGCCCATCCGGGGGAGTTAGCTCGTCGGAATAAGCGTTTTCTAAGAGGCTTGATGACTCTTTCGAAAGAATCATCGCTGCCGGATAAACAATTTCTGAAATAAGCTGTTAAATGTAATTGCGCCTGCGTCCGCCATTGCGACCTCTTCCGGCGTAGTATGCCACGATTTTCAAAATGTAAATGCCTAGCATGTAAAGAATGACTGACGTTTGTCGATACCCCGTGTCATGGGATGACGATGTAATGATCAGAGGCTGCTGTATATTTACTCTGCTCTTCACAGCACGAAAGCATTGATCGTTGGGGAGTGCACCACTCACTTAAAATTACCCAGGATGATTACACCCCGTGTAAACGATACTTAGAATACGTATTCGAAAAAAATAAAAAACAACTCGAAGTATAATAACGAAGCATTTCAAGTTCGAGTCAACGGTCGCAGAGTAATTAATTAATTCCCCAGTAGCACTGAATAATTTTCTATAAAAAAAATAATATTCCAAAGTAAATGTCTGGTAAATATTTATAAAATGTAGGATATTCGTTAAAAATATATAGAAAATATAAGGCAAATATTTCGTGCTACTAGGGATTAATTCCGACTGCTTCGTGCTTTTAGGAAGGGAATTTTTATACGTGTCTGATAGTCCTAATAAATAAAAATGTCCGGCGAGATTTATCACTCACCAGGTGCCATTACCGCTTCGAATTACAATTTCTTGGTGTACTTTAGGGGGATAATAATCGCCGAGAATGGCCAATAATCGACTCGCATAATCGGGCGATCCGTCAATTCGCCGTGGCTGTCCTGGAGTAAAGTAACCATAAACGGTCGTAAAAAAAGGGAGGAATAAATATGCGAAATTGATTCGGGCAATGCCCACGTAGAAATATTGCTCGATTTTCAGGTAAACTGAAATCCGGATGACGTGCTGCACCGCCGGGCGAGTTTTTACGAGAGCACATAAATTATCCGTGCATGCGCCGTACTTTGGACACGTGCCAATTAAACTGCTTCCAATAATCCCCCCGTAACTCAAGTTCCGCCATTTTGCTTAAAAGCGAACTCCCAGTTCGTTATGTGATTTTCCACGTTTATACCCGCCCGGTTTTGCATATCCTCTGATTCTGTTTCCTTTTCTCTTCGCTAATGAAACAGCCTTCTCGATTAACAGGAGGATGCAAAATTGGCCGAATTAAGGCAACGTGAAAGTGGAAACTCCTTTATGAAACTTTTTTCTGGTTTAACCGAATCGTTTGAATTTTTACTAATTCTAAGTGAATATAAAGGCGTTAAGGGAGGTTCCGACATTAATGAAATTTCTTTCTTTCTTTTTTTTTCTCAAAAATTGATTACAAACCGTATTTACTTTTTCGTGAAAAATGAAATTTCATGGGTGTGAGGACCTTCCCGAAGGCCTCTATATTCACGTGGTAAAATGTCGAAGAATTTAGTATATCCAGTTAGATGTAAAGTTTCATTAACGATCGACCCCTCTGATGCCACTTTCGTATCGTCTTAAAGGTGCAAATGTGGCGGGAAAAAAGTTGGAATTGAGCATTTTTGTAGATAAGAGCCAGGATAAAATGGAGGAGGGTCTCGTACGCGTAGGAAATGCGAAATTGGAGAGTCGAAAATTGAAATGTAACGAGGTTAAGCAAGTCCAAGACGGCGTGGACGATAATGCGAGTAGCTGGTACCACGCCCCGGATATTTCGGCCGCCATTTTTTAGATCGGGGCCCGAGGGCCGCCGAAAAAAGCGCATTTGCATGCCGAGACAAAGGCTGACGTCAGTCGCGCCAGATATCGGGAACACCTAGGAATAATATTAGTCTTATTCTTTTTTTATACCGGCTCCAGAAATTGAATTCTTTTCGGAGGCTTTAGAAATCGAACGCCCCGGCGTCGTTCCACGTGCATGTCGAAATCACTGCCGAAGTCATAGAAAAGGCAAAGACTACGCTGTTAAAAAAAAGAAAACAGTATAATTTCATAACACCTTTATTGTAAGTTCCATTTAAACCTGATACACTAACTTTATACGATTATATTAATACACTTCATAACCAATATCACGAAAGACATGACATTATAAAATTATAAAATGGATTAGAAATTCTTAACAAATGCGTACTATTTCACGTTTAAGACATGCTGTGCTGTATGCATTTTATAAATATCTTTAACTTTGCAGCCAAGCCTTCGAATATGTGGGAAGGGACCTTTTAATTTCCAACTTTCCGAAGATATAGTAAACCTCGGCAAACAATTAGTTTACGCCGCCGCCATGACGCTCGATTGCGAAAAAATCCCCGACGATTTATCCGGTGGTAAAGTGATACCCCTTTTGAATAATTGAATATCTCGGTAATGCACGCATTGCGAGGTGCATTGCGAATTGCGTTCACCTCGGACAGATCATTTCTACGTTCATTATTGATTTTTTCTGCCACGGTCGCTATTAGTTCCTTCCTAATTTATCTCCCAGGTGGAATATTCTGGCGTAAGTAATACCAGCAGGCTCTTGAAAAATCGGTCCGATTCGAGAGCGACTCGGATATCTGTATACAAATGGGCAGCAATGCGATCCTTATTGCAAGTTGCATTCACCTCGGTCAGATCGAGAAAATCTGTGCACATACGCTTTTTACGCCACGCTATCGCGAGTTCTTTCCCATACAACTAATAGGCGCGCTACCCTGGTGACGTGATACACTATAAAATTCAACGAGAGAAAAGAAAGCCCCTTGATGATTCAATAAAACCCACCGGCCTTTAAAGAGCTCGTAACTGTTCGCGGAATTTCTCACCGCATGCAGCTGCGAGCTGCGTTTTGCTTCGGAATCGAACAATGGGTGAAAAGCTCTAATACCAAAAAAAATTCATTGAACCAAAAAAATATTTTCAAAATTCGAAGAATAATAATTTCACTCGAATAGACTCAAATAACTCGTCACGATTCCGAAGAAACGTTGCATCCCATTTATTCCAATTTATTAGAATTAATGATTTAACTCCAACGAACTCAAACTGAAATATTACATTGACCAATGAAATAATTTCTGAAATATTTTCTACGATATAAAAAATATAAAGCGTCGCGGGATTTTCTAGTAAACCCAACAGTTATCGATAATGATCTTTATGGGAAATGAAACCTTTGAAGAAATTTTCTTTTTTTAGAAAAAAGAGTAATAGTACTTAACATTATCTTTAAGTATGCATTTTTGGCGTTAGTAGTAGACGCAATCTCGATTTTCTTAGCATAACCTGCGTCGGAATGTCTAAGACACGACAAAGGCTCGGCGACAAATAATCTGGAAATTGTTGCATTGCTCGATTTTATTCTCCCAGTCGCGACACCGGGGACGGCGTTTAATTTAGTCCGCGCGAGTTGTTTACGCCGATGTTGAGGTTAGGATTATATCACAGCGCGTTACACGGTGATACGAAACTAAGAGACTCCGCTCCCACGTGCGATCATCGGGATTCAGCTCCTGTCGAGTATTATTTGCATGCGAATGGTGAAAAATAACCAAATGCGTGGGTAGCCATGCTGGAGGGGCGTTATTACTTTCCATGGTGCAAAAGTTAATGCAAAACCACCGGGTTTCCTTTCTCCCTGTTTTCCGTCGCGAGGAAAAGGTCCGATGGCGGAGTAACCCTTTGCGATCAGTTATCAGACGAAAAATCTCTTCAAAATCCATCAGGATGTAATTCAATTAAATTCGTAGTTATTGTTTTAAAATCCAATATTTTCTTTGCGATTCAGCGATAATTACCTTGAATACATTATTTCTCATTATTGTCTGATATTCATGATAGAGAAAAAATGGCGGTGCCATCTGCGGTAATTAAATACGAATACATAGTGTCTAACTCGAGCCGGGTTGCAATGATGCTTTGTTTACAGTTGATCTTACAAAATTCAATATTTTATGTGGGATTAAGCGATAATTTGCTTGAACTTTACATTATTTCTAATTATTTTCAGACATTCGTGGTGGGAAAGAAAATGGCGTCGCCATTCGCAGCAAGGTGAGTTATCGAGCTTCTCTCCGCGTTAAATAAATACCAGCACAAAGTATCTAAAGCGCGCCGCTTGGCAATTAAACGGCGATAAACCGTTAACGATTATTAGTCCGCGATTGATTGAGAATTTCTTTACTCCGCCGGTGAGTTTCAACGTCGCGGTGACGCGACGCCTGCAGAATCCGGTGACCGTAGAAAGGATTCCCGGTGATTCAATAAAATCAACTGGCCTGTAAATAGCTCATTACCAATCCCGCGGCTCCCCGATATGATTTAACGGGTGCTCTCGACTGGGGATCCCGAGGCGGCGAGATGAGATCTTTAAAGACACCGAGTGCGTGAGAATATGCCGGACCTCGGTCCCAGGGATCCGCAGGCACCGTCTAAGCACGCAGGCCTCATGGTAGTTGCCCGTTACATTATTATCATTACCATCATCATCGTTATCATACGAGTAATCTCCGTTATTATCTCCGTGAAAACGGCCACGCCGAGATGTCCTCGCGCAGGCTAAAAGAGACGTTGCGACCGGTGACGAGCCACCGCAAATTCATTTATAATAATCGCCATACTAAATTTATCGCCGCCTTGATATTGATTTTTTAAAATACCTCCTATCGATACAAAGTTCCAGTTAATCCCTCGTTTTATCGATTATTTTTCTCTAAAATCAAGAATTTCCTGAGTGAATCGCGATTCCCTTTGATTTCGTATGATAAATAATAATGAGATTCGTTAACAAGTAACGTTCGATCTTACGATTTTCAGTGATTTCTGTTTGGGGTTTCCAATTGATTTGAAATTCCATGATTTCTTGGGTGAATATAACCCCTCGACTAAGAGTGTTTGTATTTCACGAATTTTCTTTAACAGCGCAGCGTTCAAAGTTCGCGCGTTGCGCATTGCGCAAGCGCGGCTTGCCGCACGGCGGCGGGAGGATGTCAGTCTTTGGCAATACTAGGAGCATTTAGACGCGTTTAGACGCGCTCGCAGGTGAATGGAGGATGCTACGGAACGACGTGCAGTAAAGCGGACGCAATAACGGCTCCTCAAGGTTTCAGGTAAATTTTACTAAACCGCTCCGCTTACGGAGCGGACACCCATCCGTGAGGGATACTCGCACGACGCTTTCGACGTTGCACGAGAAATATTATTCATCCAGCCGGATGGGTATTAGGAAAGCGAGATTTCGCAATGGGAGTTGCGTCGCGTGCCTGGAAGATGCACTCGCGTTGCTCCATTACGAGCCGAACGGAGTCATTGAATGTTAATCATTAGTGTGCCCATAACCTCGTCCGATCGTCCCGTCCCTTCTCCAGGTAAGCTAGATATAAATTATTCGGCCGTTGTTTTATTAATTCCTCGCGTCGGGATATATTTTACACTTTCATTTTACTACGGCGAGGATACTGACCATTATACTACCGAGGGAAGTTCTTTTTAGGCTTATTAGGGCAACTTTAAGAAGATAGCTTGCGGTGCTCGAGTCTTGGGTGAGTCATTATTTAAGGATAGACTTATGACGAGTGGCCTGTCGTAATGCAGAGGTTGACGGTCCTTTTCGAGGTTTGCGAATCGATGTGTTCTAGGCTCTTTGGAACGATTCGCCAGCCTCGTTATGAAACTGTTCGGCCGGTAACGAGCGTTAACGACCGGCCGGTTTTACGATGAAGCGCACCTCTCTCGATTTCACCTCCTCGTCGGCGCTCCTCTGCGTTCATCGTGAAATTGCACCTTCACTGATTGTTTCCAGCGAACTGCACCACATGAACGTTTCGTTTTGAGTTGCGTCACGTCTCTAAGCGAGAGCGCTGCGCCCGCGGTGGATGAGGGAGTCGAGCGGTCAGGAAGCGCTGCGGGAAATTTCAGATTTTATGAATTCGAGGAGAGCTAATGCATCGTATTAACGTTTAATTGGACCGGGATTGAGTGCGGAAGAGCGCTCTGCTCGTGAAGCCGCCAGAATTAAGCCGCAGCCATTTTCTCAGGCCAGTTAGGGGTAGTACTTTCACCGCTCGCTCATAACTTCGTTATTAATTCGCAGAAAATTGTGAAATTAGATTCTTCTTAAAAATCGTAACTTCCTCGGGTCATCAATTACAGAGCTCGAGCTCATTTTCGAAACGGAAATTAGTTGGGCTGGAATTTTGAACGCGGAGTGCAGGTAATGAGCTCTTCCGTTATAAAATCCCGTCTTAATTGATCCTGGCCGCGGAAAACGGCCGTTCGGTAGTCCGACATGTTATCTAAATTCAACGTGGCGATCTAATAACCCTGGACGGATTTATGGAGTTAAGGAGTCCTCGGATCCGAGATCTCGCGTGTCGATCAGTTTTGTGTCAGGATTGATATCGTGTCTATTAACGCGGTATGATCGCGTGACAAACCCACATGATGTCGAGCAGTTCTGGTTGGCCGATTTATAAATCGCGCATTATACGCAACCTGAAGTAGCCATTCTTCGGGGACTTTAATCCGATTAGCAAACAGCCGTTTCATACTCGCGGTGCAATTCGGGAGCTCATTGCACGATTCCTTCCGCGTAAATATGAGATTCAAACGCAATCTGCCGATGGAACGATTTGCAATGAGAACAAAAATCGAAATAGGAATAAAAATTGAAAATCCCTGAGAAAGAGCGACATCGGTACGCACTGGCAATCGGCTCAAAGTTATTAATGGAAAATTAATAGCACGTATGCACTCGCCCGTATAAATGCATACAAATCCTCGGGCACAGTTCCCGGAATGCAAATGCCGACGAGTGCATTTCACGCGAGCCTAAGTGCAACCAGTTCCGCCTAATTAATCTCGCATCTTCCCGGTCGTTCCTCGGTGCACATATCTGAACAGCTGCATCTGATTTGTGTTGTTTTTTTTATAGAAATAATAATCGACGTACCTCGGAAGATTAATTCCCCGCCGAGTCGTACGTAAAGAGGATTGATTAATCGCGCTCCAATTTCGCGAGGACGAGACGGCTAAAGATTTCCATCTCGCGTTCGGATTTTATCCCAACCATGACGCCATCTTTGTAGGTACAAAGTTCTTACACCGCTCCATAAACGTCGGTAGATAAACTCTGGATACAAATTCCTGGGCACTTTTTTTCTTTTTCATTTCTTCAAAGACCAAGATTCTCTAACATCTAATTCCGTCAGCACCTTTCATTATGTCATCGCGGTATCATATTAATCGGTTATCAGGAGGGAAATCCGCGAGACCTGATACCCTCTCCAGAGGGCAGCACCTGCGCGTCGTTCCGCGTCTCTTTTATGCATCAATTACGCGACCGCAGGAATGCCCAGGAATGCCTGCAAATGCCCCGCGAGGATTCCGCAAGACTGTTTAATTTGTAATCTTTATTGGCCGATTAATTTAGCCGCGCATTTCGGCGAGTTGCATTCTGGATGCGCATTACGGAACGGCCTATAAACGGAGAGAGCGCAGCCGAGAAGGAAACTGGCCGGTTGTAAATTACCCCGTTTAATTGCGTCCCATTAATCCGTTGTCAACCGGGTTCCTTTCGTTCGGGGGTTGCCGTAAAAAAGAAAGAAACGGAGAAAACACAATGACGCAACAGCGCCGACCCCAAAGCGGCCGCCATTTTTCGCTTAGACCACTTCGCGTCGGTTTTCCGGTTTTCCGCGCGAATGAGAATTCTTTTCCTCTGATAGACGGACGCCGAGTTTCCCGGCAACGAATGTGCATCCGAGATCGCGGTTCTAGCTCATTAAGTGTAGAATTATGCACCGCGCGGATTAATGGACTTTTGATTGAATAATTCCCGGGTCGGCTTCTCGAAACGAGTTCTCGAATCGAGCCAGAACTTGCGGCACTTCTTCGCCATTCCGAATGGAACGAGGCTAAACAGTCGCCACGGTCCAGCGGCAATTTCTGCGACATTGGCTCCCCTTGAGACCATGACCGATTTTGCTACAGGGTTCGAAACCGGTTGAGAATTAGTCCCGAGATGTCCGCAAATTTTTCATTCAACCTCCGACAAGGCCACCATTTTTTTTCACGCTACGTTCTCGCCCCTCTTTTGCAGTTATTTCTGACATTTCTGTGAGAATTTTGCCCGAGAGGCTATTCACTCGGGAGTCAGTGAAAACGATTTTCTTCTTTAAATTGCCTTTGACTTAATATGACATTTAATATGATTACCTCTGATTTAACAATACGATTCGTTAGCAAGTGACGTTCGGCCCTAAAATTATGGCCATTTTGTTCGGTGATTTTCAAGGATTTCCTGGGATTTCCAGGATCAAATTCCAGGATTTCCTCAGTAATTAACTCCTCGCGTTTGTCCCTCATTTGCTTGTATTTATGAAATATTAAGCCGAATGGAAATCGACGTTTCGTTCCGACCCGTGAGTACATATATTGGAGCAACAAGCGTCATTAAGTAATTCCGTTTCCCGAAGCCATTATTGCACTTCAGGAGTTTTATTGCATTGGCCACCACAAAGTGCACGCTGGGCGGATCCGTCTTGGAAACGCTGAAAGGGACGAAAAAGATCGACGTGAGAATCTCGCCGCGTATTTTAGTGAAGAGAAATATCGAGATGCACCTTCAAGTCAAGTTTACAAGAGCATTACAACAGGGCGAGCCATTTGTTAGTCGGCTGACCTTTTATTCTAGCCGGATTTGAGCGCTTGTCTCGTAGTTTAGCAACCGTACGGATTCACCTAACAATAAAGACCCGGCTGGGGAAAAGAGACTCCAGGGTCCCTATTTTAAAACCTACAGATCGAGGTTTAAGATCCTAGTCGAGAGAAGTAACATTCATAAGTAGATAAATGTACAGAGAAGCCTCGGGCTCAAGAAGTTTTCCTTTTTCTTTTTTTAAATGCATGTTTAAAGGGAACTTTCGTGGGCAAAAAGTGTAATTTACGACGTTCTTTCCTCGTGGTTAGACCTGCTCGAATTTCCTCTTCGTCTCGATCGAGGTTTAAGATCCTAGTCGAGAGAAGTAACATTCATAAGTAGATAAATGTACAGAGAAGCCTCGGGCTCAAGAAGTTTTCCTTTTTCTTTTTTTAAATGCATGTTTAAAGGGAACTTTCGTGGGCAAAAAGTGTAATTTACGACGTTCTTTCCTCGTGGTTAGACCTGCTCGAATTTCCTCTTCGTCTTTCCCATGACGCCATTTTGTTCTAAGTGGACAAATAAAGGCACTACGTTTTATGTGACAAATAAAACCCCCACTTATAAAAGTGTCCCCCAATGTCTTCCTCTTCCGAAGCCGGGCCAAGGATTAATTATCATTACATTGTTATTGCGTAATGCATGCTCGTGGGTAAAGTGTGTAATTTATGCAGGGTTTTTTTGTTTTTTATTCGCGCCTGGACTCGGTCGAATTTGCTCGAGTTTATTTCCGTCGATCCGGGTTTATGAGTCCCGACTTGTGACTGACTTGCACCGTGCAATTAGAGTCGTAATCACCACCCGAGGCTACGGCATTATGCAAATGAAGCCGAGACGAACCTTTAGACGTAATATCACTGGATTTAGTAAATACTAATTACAACGAAGGCTCAACGTGCTCAAAGTTCGTCAGACCTTTGGAAGCATGTCCGCCCCTCGGTCCTAATCCTTGAAGAACATGGAGTCATCGACTGGGGCTTGAAATACTATCACGCGATTAAACCTTCTTAACTTTTAAAGTGCACGCATCTCTAAATGCTAAGTTACTTCCAATAAACGTCTAAATCCCCCCCCCCCCTGGTTTCCTGAAACCATGGCACACGCGATACCCCGAATTCCTCCTAGGAATAATTCCCTGCGAATATAATGCCTGGGGTTTCGCAAGTCGATATTTATCCCTTGATATTATTTCCCCGAGATCCTCGAATCGGCGGGTTAACGTATCTCTAACGATACGCTTATATCCATAATTATAAATAATCCAGAAGCGAGGCGATCCGAAAGGTTAGCTGCCTAGGGATTTTTGCCCCATAGGTTTCGCTCCCAGCCGGGCAACGCGTGATTATCGGGATAAATATGGCATAAATATTAAACCCAGACAAATATGGCCGAGAGTTTCTCAAGCGGCGTAACATTCTTAATTAAGTTCCCCGTCAAATCGACATTGAACGACGTTACCGATAACTCGTTTCCCGAGTGGACTTTCGAAAGGTCAAACTCGGATATGCTTCCATTATTTATTCCCACAAGTCCGCGCGTTGCATCCGGAAAGTTTTTAAGTATAAATAATATACATGTGTAAGCTTATATTATATTTTAAGGGAGGGGTGAGATAACAAGCCATGAATACGTTTCTGTAAAGACGTTGAATATAAATACAATACATAAGTGTTTCTTATATACTAAGAGATTTCTTCATGCTGGTGATATCCAGTGCACTCGAAAACCGACGCCGATGCGAGGTTATGTCCGAGGTTATGTCAAGCAGGCACTGCTATAACAGGGAGTTCTGCCACGCCTTGCGGAGCGCCGGAACGAGACTGAACGTGAATCGGGAACTCGAAGACGTGGGCGCACCCACTCGATCAACATGCGCAGGAAAAAAAAAGTGCGCAAAGGGATGCAAAGCACCGAACGCATGTAAACGAGCTCAAACCGACTTATACGAACTCCGTTGATCGTTTCACCTCTCAAGATGGCGCCGCCTTTTCGTCGCTAACGAGAGGACTTTTAAGGCGCCGCTGGTAGCGCCCCTCGCGGGACTCCCGGGAACCCGGTCGCCAAATGGGACGAGTTTTTACATTTTTGCGAACACAATTACGACTTCGTTAGTCCTCGGACAAGAAAAGCTAAAAACCGGGCAAGGAGGACGAGGAGTATTAATTAAACGAAGGTCAAGGACGCGGAACAAGAGAATTACCCGGGAAAATTTGAAATTAGTTAAGAGAAGGGAGAGCGATATTCAGGATTCGGATAAAGGCGAAAACCTCGAGGTTCTGTCCCCGATGCTAATTAATTACCCTCCTCTCGGACATCGCGAAATGGACGTCCTTTCACTCGCAATGCCTTGACATTTCGAGTTCAACTTGGGGATCCCACGAAGCGATCGCTCGGCCAGGAGATACAGGACCTCCTTCCTAGGCCCGATCTACGCCACCCAAACCGCCATTTTATCCTTCAGATAATTTCGTTATCGATGAAAATCCGACACAGGAATAACCGCAAACGACCGAGTCCGATGCAATCTCTCGATGCATTCCGACCGGCGTGTCTTTTCGCAACGTATGAATACATTTTCGGGAGTCTGCTCCGCCGGTTATGGAACCGATCAATCATGAATTAATAACCTCCTTTTTTTCAACGACCGATTAACATCGCCGATAATTCCCGTCGGGAAAAAATTCGATTCGAACGCTGGGCGTGGTTGGCCCAGTTTGTAAACAGTAGGTTACGCGTAACCGTTTGTTATGTAACTCCTGTTAAATGTATCCAAACCGAGCCTCGGTTAACTTTAAGCTACAGTGAGTGAAACCGGCTCGAATTTGAGGACAGGACGTGAGAAACGAGTTTGCTTCTGCCGATGGGAGCCAAGTCTCGCTCTTTTTGGAATCGCGCCGCCATGTGCATTCGCGATGACTTCCGGAACGTTCCTCGGAGTCACCATCACGATGCAGGTTCCTTTACACCTAAAATAAGTCGTTAGGTATGTCAACCTCCGAAACAGCGTCCATTACCCGAGCCGAGTCTCTGGTTATTCGTGAACAATGTCACCGTTTGGAATTACATAACCAACTGTTGACGCAGCGTCCGTTTCCCGCCAACAATGGAGCTTCTTTTGCAGTTGCAACGCGGCTACTGAACTGCATCTGCACGCTCCGATGGATTTGCCCTCTGAAAGCGTTTTCACGGAACGATTACCCTCGGTGCAAGAACTGTCTCTAGCGACGCCATAAACGTCTTCTCGCGGCCGCCATCTTGGAAACTCTGCGCCCCTCAAATCGCTTTCTGTACAGAAGATAATTCCAAATTAATATCCAGCGACGCAAAAAAAAGTCACCTCATGTCGATGGACTTATTCTCTTAAAGTGTTTTCACGGAAGGAACAACCTCGGAGCAAGAATCGTCCCTAGAGAAGCCATAAACGTTTTCGCGCGGTCGCCATCTTGGAAACTCTGCGTCACTCGTGTCGCTTCTCATATAACAAATGATTCTAAATAAATGTCATACGACGTGAACATTGATCAAATTAATTTTCTAATCCAGACAAATTGAAGGCTAATTTCTCCGAGTCTTTTCGCGAAAGTTTAATCCTTTCAGGTTGACCTTGAGGTGGCATCCTTGTTTTTCATCAGGGAGCTGATTCCTTCGGGAATCCCGCTGCAAACCAGTCAAGCGGTGTTTATCTCTCGATTATCCATCTTCACGAGTTTCCAGGTGAACTCGGATGATCTCCGAGTTGGAATCCAGGCAACGACCTCAAGGCGAGGTCGCTTCGAGGCCTCGTCCTCGACAGTCCGTGGAAAGGGTGTTTCCTTTTCTCTTTTTTCTCCAGCTGGGAGAAAACCACGGAATCCGGATCCAGGAACCCGGAGTTCACATCTCGGACCGGAGTGGAAAGACTTGACGAATGTGAGAAGTCCTCACGTCCCTGTGGTCTTTGCGTCCCTGGGGTCTTCAGCAGGTTCTTCGGCGTCATCGGGGTCTTCGGCGTCGCCGAGGTCCAGCGAACTTCTTTCTCGGAGATTTAATTGTCCCAACAATTAGCCCCTGCTTTATTGGACCTACCAACCTGCCTCGTCTCCGAGGGGCATGGGAAAGAGCCCTTGGGATGCTGCTCTCTTTCCCACCGAAACGGGATCATCGTTCGCACCTGTGTCCGACCTCCTTCGTCATCGGTCCAATTAAGGCGACCTTCAGGAGATGGTTTCCGTCGAGATAAATCAAAACGTAACCCCGGGACTGAGCCCGCGTTTTTGGAAACTACCGAGAGAGGTTTTCGCAATTAGGCGGCCTCTAATTTAAGTCCAGAGAGATATTTAGTCCACACTCTCGTCGGGTCAGGAGGCTGCATCCTTTTCTCACGAAATCCCGCTTATCATTTACGGCCCCGCACATGACTGTAAATCATTGTTCTAATTAAACGCACGTAATTGCCGAGAGGTCTTTCAGACAAAGTCTGAGAGACGTCAAAAATTATACGAAGCGTTTTATTCTTAGCAAGGAGGACTCCTTGTGTTACCGAAAATCCTATGAATTGGAAAAATGCGCGCGCATGCAGCACAAACACCAATTTAGCGTTTTAATTTTTTTGTGCGATATAAATCGGCACATTATCTTAAATAGGTCAAAATTATACGAAACGTTTATTCCTTGCAAGAGGGACTCCTTGTGTTACCGAAAAACCTATGAATTGGAAAAATGCACGCGCATGCAGTGCAAACACCAATTTAGCGTTTTAATTTTTTTTGCGATATGAATCGCAACATTTTTTTAAATAGGTCGAAATTATACGAAACGTTTATTCCTTGCAAGGGGACTCCTTGTGTTACCGAAAAACCAATGAATTTAAAAAATGCGCGCGCATGCAGCGCAAGCGTAGCACCGATTTAATCTTTTAATTTTTTTTTTAGCTCTTAGTCTCCACATTTTCTAAAATAGGTCGAAATTATACGAAACGTTTATTCCTTGCAAGGGCGACTCCTTGTGTTACCGGAAACCTAATGAATTTAAAAAATGCGCGCGAGTGCTGTAAGTGGGCGATTTCGCGTTTGAATTTTTCCTTAAGATTATAGTTCCCTTTAACCGTGTGCGTAATTAATATACATAACGGCGACATTTAGGTCCGTGGGGCGGAATGCAGCCGATGCAGTGCGTGCATTCGCCAACGCGGTAGGAAGGATGCGGCCGAGTTGCTGCGGCCAAGTTGCAGCGGCCGAGCTGTAACGGAACGCGAAAGGTCGGGACATGCGAGATGCGAGGTGCGCTGCTATTAATTGAAGAAAACGCGCGGCCGTAATGGCGGGTTAGCGTGAAAGGGATGCAATTTCGACGTGTTAGAGGCCGCGTTTTAGGCCGGGCTTCGGGGCAACCGATACGCCGCGAAAGACTATTCCGCAATTTTTTATCTCAAGACCGTCGTGACTCGGGAGATGAATGCCAAACGGGAGAAAAATTCAAAGGGGGGAAAGAAGAAAATATCGGCTAACCGGAGGCGAACCCTCGCCCTCGATATGTCGAGCGACTTGTCCAGGATAATTTAGATGCATTTGTTATATCACTGCCTCGGAGCGTTTTTCCGCGTAATTCGCGGCGCTTGACATTTGCATTTCACGTACACATTGATAAAAATGCGATCATAAAACTCACGCACTTTCCGTACGTCCGCTAAAATTATAAACTCGAAGTCTTAACCGTGGATTAGAACACATTCACTACAAATTCCTGAATACGTTTATTATTTTATGTAAGCGCATGCAAGGGAAATTAATGCACTTACGTGCTAAATTTAAACACGGGTTTGACATTTGATTAG
Organism: Orussus abietinus; assembly: GCF_000612105.2. Taxonomy (NCBI): domain Eukaryota; kingdom Metazoa; phylum Arthropoda; class Insecta; order Hymenoptera; family Orussidae; genus Orussus; species Orussus abietinus. Next base: position 1,107,273 of record NW_019395567.1, read on the forward strand.
AAAATACGTTATAATGTTGATATAATAGGGAGAAAATACTATAGATGTTGCTAAGAAGATACAATGTTTGTTTCATTAGGGCACTGATTGTAATGGCGCCGATCGCGCAATGCCTAATTACCGGGAATTAGTGCAAGAAGGGAAGTGTAAGCTCGAGAGTCGTCGGCCACAGGGAACTAAGAAATTCCCTATCAATTCAGAGATTAGCTACAGTCGGGGTATCAATTCAGAGATTAGTTATAGATAGATGGAAGACTCTAGAGAGACTCGACCTCAGGTTGAAGAAAGGAAGAAAGGAAAATGGCGGAGGCGCTCAGATCGACGGGAGCCTTCGCGTGTCTGCTCGATTATTTACGACGGTTTCGCTCCGAACGGATTGATTGCCGATCTGCGAGCCTTAGTAATTTCGCATAAATCGGATCATCCGGGATTAGCGAGAGGCACGCGCGAAATTGAATTAAGTACGAATATGCGCGAAGACTCAAAAGAGCGCCTTTACTCGCCGCGTCGTTATTCATGGAAGGAACAATAACGGCGTAATTTTTAAAATATGACGCTGACGTTGGAAGCGTCATAATTAAAAAATTGCATACACTTATTTTTAGACACATTACGTTATGATTAACATTAATTCGCCCTAGTTACGAGACTTAAGGCCGCGTCGTATCGACGTCTCCTTGGAGCCTCCTGCAAATTATCCATCCCGGTCTCATCCGCGGATTAATTATGCAGGATAAAACCAGCGGGTTGTAAACCTTGGCAGCACGTCCACTAATTCACCTTAATCGCGGCCCGTCAGGTTTATACAGCAGATTTGCCCTCGGTTTAAGCATAAGGCCCGGGGGCCTTAAGCCGCGTCCGCGAAAGTGAATCTTCGCGCTCGCATTACCTCGGATTAATCCGAGCAGATCGGATTAATCCGACTTTTCGTTGTACATCAATCCGACACACGGCGAAACGTGTAATTACCTTATTACATCGTGCTACGCGATGCATCCGGTGCGCTTCTTTTTACTTGCAACTCTTCCGCACCTTCCTACAAGATGGCGTCTATTTACTCGAAATGCTCCCAGAGGAGACGATTATCATAAATCTCTGGTTATAAATCCTAGGCCGAATCAGGGATCAACTTGTGTTTTGACAAGTGTCGCGGTTGGAATTTCATACGACGCTCTTCCGACTAAAGTACCTTCGAAGTCGTTTTAGACCCGCCGCATCATGTAAATGCGAGACTAAAACCGATTCCCAAACGCTTCGAGGCACATAAACAGCAATCGTTAAGAGACAAACGGTTCTCGAAGTGAAATCCCAATCCCTGTGGAATTCTGGAAAAGTTGTATACCCGTTTCTTTCTGGAAAGCCGCGTCCCTTCTTCCGAGCCATGCGCCGCCATCTTGGTCGGCGGTCATCGAAGCGAAGATTGCAAAATTCTGGGCAAAATTTGTATTTCTCGTTTCCAGTACGCATCTGTAGACTTCAAGGAGCGGAAACAGAAGCTTTGGATGAATTTCTGGGAAATTCAGGAAAACTTGTACTCGTAGGATCGTTTAATCGATCTCTATTTTGACGATTGCATTTCTTTTTCGAGCGACGCCACGCGCCGCCATCTTGGTCTACATTGCGGCCTTCGAAACGAAGATTGCAAAAATTCTGGGCAGAAGGTCCGCTTCGAAAAAGGCTTTTTGTAGAGCTGGGAATGAGAGAAAAGAAGTCTTGGCTGAATTTGTAAGGAAAAACTGTCCAACTGTGTGAACTGGAAGGCTCAACGCCGGTGGCCGGTAGGGTCTCTCTTGATTGCCAAGGGACCACCAAGCGAGACTGTTTAACGAGTCTGAATGTCTCTTCGCCATCGAGATTTCCAATTGGTGGGAACGTCCTAACAACGGCTACCTACTTTTCACACAAGTCGGAGAATTACCAGCTGCCCTGCGGAATACGGAATGCGGAGCGCCGTTCACTGCGGCCCAATTTTCCGGAGACCGAGGTTAGGTTAGGTTCCCAACACCTCCGTTGAAGTACATCTTACGTATCGTACATATGTATAAGAGATATCCGTTCACGTAAAAATGCACGTTACGTGAAATATAATGTAATACCTGAATTTTTTCCAATTTATTTGAGCCAAGCCCCGAGGCGCGAAACCTCCGGCGAGCCGATAATTCCCGGAGCCCTCCGGCTTGCAGAGCGGTTTGCAAAACGGCTCTCCGGGAGCAAAAGCTTGATCTTGATTAACACAACCTAATGTGCCTACGTACAAGTTTCGCTCAGGGTGTAGCTCATGCCTGTCACCGGTAGCGACAACTTTCTACGGGGCTTGGGAGCGCACAAGCACCGATACCAGCACGTAGGAAGCGCGTTACCTCATCCGCCATCTTGAATTTCAAGTCCGACATCGGAATATAACTACTAAACGCGAAAGAATAAAGATTCGAGGATGTAAATGGGAGTAATTCGCGTGATTTATGCAAGTGATTACTGGAATTCATATAACGCAGCTTATGTAAGGGTAAAAAGTGGGCATTTTAACGCATAAGCGGGAATATTTTGTGCACTAGGAGTATCCAATATGGCGGCGCTCCGAGTTCCTCGCGTATCGAGAGCTCGCATCGCCATAAGAGTACTCAGCTCCGTCATCCGAGGTAAGTTTCGTTATAACTTACGGTTAATTGCAGAAAGGGCTGACTTTTGACTCGAACCATCTTTCAAGCCGCGAGATTCATACGTCGGTACCTTATATCGAAGACATCTCGTAACTTTGCGCTCATTATCCGACGACCGGGACGGACCCCTGCGCTTTTACCGACCAGATGGCATTCTCCGAGTCGTTCTCTCTTGAAAACTAGGTAAGTTCTCTCGAGAAAGATTCGTAAAGTCCCAAAGTGTCGCAGGTCGCGCGACCTGAGATGGTATCTCTGATCTGTGGGACAAAAGTCTTCGGAAAGGAAGATCGCCCGAGATCCGGGAGAACTTTTCCCTGGAGGACTCCGAAGAGGACCCTGGAAAGCTCCCTGAAGATCACCTACATCGACAAAATCCCATGACTTACCGATACTCTTATTCTGAAAAGAAAAATATTTTCCTGAAAACAATTGGGTTCTATACTTACTTGATGTTACGAAGGAGGGACTGCACGGAAAAAATGATATCTGCACTTTTTGCACAGGACAGCATTGCTGATAAAGTTTTGCTATTCCTGCAGGAATAATCGCGCCGACCACAAAAATGCTTGCAATTATTTCGAATCGCAGATGTAGCCATTGGAGAGCTCTCTTTAGAAAAAGTGATTGATAAATTAGCAGATGAATTTGTTGCAACAGCCAACAAAAATATTGATGTCCCTGCTCGAACGAAAAAGCGATATACAATTTGTTGTTGCTAGAAAAATCATTTTTCGTTGTCGATATAACAAAAAATGTTTCTAGACAAGAATGTTGTTAGTCCATTTTCAAGTGTTTACGTTTATTGCGGCGAGTGAATTTTCATTTCATGACTGTGAATTCTTTTTTCCGTGGGCCCGGCTTTTCGAAATCAGATGAAATTTACACAACTCGAGACTTTTTCGACGCTATCTACTAAAAACAGGTGAAGTATGGCGGCAACCTGATATACTTGTCCGCGCCCCCGAGTGAGTCGAATAATTAATAATAATCGACATTCTCTCCGTCATGGTTGCTTAAATCGGTGACCATATCTCATCATTCAGTGGCAACCATAACAGATTCTATCACTGGACCGTGCACGTGCTCGGGTCACGTTTGTTGCAAACCGGATTGCCATTTTTTAATGAATTGTTCCAACGTTGCTGCTCATTGATCGGCGCGATATGTAAAAAGAAATGATTTCTTTTTCTCTTAAATGACACGCCAAGAGAAATGATATTCAAAAAGAATGTGTAAAAGGAAATTTTATACAGAGAAGTATTCGGATGACATGAACTTCTCTTGACTTCAATGCTTATCACGCTTTGCATACCCCGTAACTTTGAATAAACGGAACCATCGATTACGCGGACATTACCCAGCTAAACAGAAACGGACGGCAATAAATTTCCGCCGCGTTTAGTTTGACTTTTATCTCGGACTCGACTTTGTAAATTGACGGATGTCTGACACGATATGTGTGCACTAAGTACTCATGCGTGGTATAATTTATTACCACGTTACTCCCCCGGCAAGAAATAGAGAGTCACCGATCGGCATTTCCTAACCTTGCTTTTTAACCCCATCACCGATTTCACGAAATCCCCCAGAAAGGACTAAAAATCGGCAAAAGTCAGTTAAATCGAGTTCTAAAAATTGCAAATATCCTAATAAAGATTTCCGTAAATATTATGAAAAATAGTCGAGATTATCAGAAATAATATTCCTTATCGTGGAAGAAATCAGTTTTGCAGAAGAGTCGATGAGTGATCTCACCGTCTCATTAATCTAAATTAATATCGGGTCTTCCGGAGGTAAATGTATGCAATATACCACATCGCCAGGTTTTTTCCCCCAGGATTGCAAACCGGAGGCTCCAAAATAAGTCATTTCACGCGCCATTACCGTACAATTCAATATAATCGACTCGGAGTACCTGTATCAACGTCTCCTCGAATAACAGCGCGTAATAGCAGCTCTGGAAGAAGTTACAAAGTCTCCGGGGAAAATTACAGGATTTTCACGCCTCGTTCCCGGAATAGCGCGTGCACTCGAGTTAATAAGGGATAAAAAGTTGCCGGGCGAAGTCCGCGACGTATAATCGAGAATCAATAACCACCTAATTTGCGATTAGCCCTCGGTGTTGGGTCGCGAAATCTGGCGTCGCGGGTCGTTTACGTGCGGAAATTAATAATCGGCCGATTTGCCCTGTTAAAACGCAGCGTTTACGCCTCGTAAATCCCGGCCGTGGTATCGGGAAAGTTTCAGGCCGGGAACAGAAATGTGCAAATCGTTGCCCGCGCCATTCCTCATCGGCGATAAGCAACTGCACTTCGTCACGCCATTTTGTTTTTGTCCGCGCCGGCGCGCGTGTCACTTCATCGAGTGCACGGGCTCACTTTCGACGATTTGTTGTCTTTAACGCGTGTTATAGGAAATATCCCACTTATATGTACACCCTGGAAGGTATATTTCAGTATACACCGACGTTAACCTGCAGTTTCTGGAGCACCCAGTCACGCCATCTTGTTTTTATCCACCAGTGCGCGCGTCACTTCGTTCTCCATTACAAGTAATTCACCGAACGCATGGCTATACTTTCGACGATTTGTTGCCTTTAACGCGTGTTAAAGGTAATACCCCATTTTTATGCACACCCAGTTGCGTGTATTTCAGTACATACCGAAATTAACTTGCAGTATCTGGAGCACTCGCTTCCGCCATCTTGTTTTTGTCCTTGCGCGTCACTTCGTTCTCCATTATATGTAATTCACCGAACGCATGGCTATACTTTCGACGATTTGTTGCCTTTAACGCGTGTTGAAGGTAATACCCCATTTTTATGCGTATATTTCAGTACATACCGAAACTAACTTGCAGTTTCTACAAGTGCGCGCGCCCAGTAATTCATTATGGGTAATTTACTGAGAGCAGTTTGCACGATTTGTAGGTTATAACGAGCGTTAAAGGTAACAGGCCATTCTTAATTTATCCATGCGCGGTTGTAACGTATCTATCAGGTGCATCTTAGCATATATATACCTACATTGACGCGCAGTGTCTTACAGGTGCGCATACGATGCGAAGCACGCCGAAGGTGCATATATGCTAATGCGCGCCTTCGGACTTATGCGAACATCGGCGATCGGTGACCTATTCTGACGTCATGGAATTACGTGGGATGAAGGAATCCCGCATTGTCTGACAGTTGCATCGTTTTCCGAGAGATCGCTGGTCTGGTGTCGGACCATTGTTCGGCTCGATTGTTCTTTCGGCCCAGCCCCACGTGACTTCGACAATACCGAGGCACGTCAAAGTGAGACCACGCCGATCGCCCGATAGGCAAAGGTGCGATAGCTAATGACTGCGATTTATTGCTTGGAAGGCGGACAATGGCGTCGGACATCGACCTGACTGAGAAATAAGATTAGTTGATAGAAACAAATATACATTGCCTGAATTAAATATAATTGCAAGAAATAAACATTTGGTTGGGAAGAAATATTGACATTGTCGATTTAAACGAATTTTGTCGATTGAATTTGATATTTCTTTGAGTCGAGCAGCTTTTTTTCTCAGGGTACAAAATACCTGGAAATAATAATTTCTCGCGTTACCGCAAATATTTATTATATTACTATTTGTAAAATTTCTTCCGTACGATAATTGTCTCACCTTCGGTAAATGTTAATATAATAAAGATGTATATTGTCCCGTCCTGTATACGTATCCTCTCATAGTTTCTCGAGTTTGCATCTTAGTAACAAGGTAATCTATTATAGGAATTTTTTAATAGTTGTCGCATAAATTTGTCAGTGAAAAGAGAGGGTTTGATATTCTCTGGTAAATTCTTGACGCCTGTCGTCGCGTCCTGTGGAAGGCGCCGCCATTTTGCCCCCGGGGACTTCGACGCGCGCATGGACGAGTCGCCGCACATAATGTAACACAATCTTAAGACTCCCCTCTGAAGTTAGCTGCATTATGCAATACCGCATTATAACGAGTATTGCGGGAAGAATCGGTTTGCGTTTCACGGCTGATCCGGCTCGTTTTATTGCCCGTGAAACTTGGGGAGGAGAAAGACGCTCGGGCTCGAATATTTCCACCTCCGACGCACATCGCAAGTACGGTACATCCGAGGTCTATATACGCGACAAATAGCACGACAAATCGCACCTTAATGTCAGTGAAGTGCGCAACTTCAGTCTGTTATTTACCGCATTCCGCCGTTGAAACTTTCCTCCGCGTAAAATACGATCAATCTTACGATACTTCAACTTTAACTCGAAACAACTCCTGAATGCCTTTATCAACTCCGACGATGTTGGTCTTAAATGAAAGAGAATAAAATTAGGAAAGCCATTCGCTGGCGTTAAAATGTTTCTTGAGTCTTCTTATGGTAGCATTGGTCGACCGAGGAAATTAAGTACCCGCCTGCATCCATGCTTGTAGTAAAGAGACGCAGCGCGCGGTTGAGGGCCATGATCTTGTTAGAGACGCTACCGCGTCTCTTGATATTAGAAGTTACTGTAAATTTAATTTTTCTTGGCAATTTTTCGAGTCAGTCCCTTTATCTGCTCTTTCTTCCTCGTTATCCCTGCTATTTTGTCCGCATATAGAATGCAAGGGAGTGCATTTACTTATAACCATGATTTATGCGTACAGACCGTCGATTCGACGTTAAAACACGGAACTCTTGCCCCGCGGTTGCGCAACTCGGACAAAGGAACATAAAGGCTAATGAGTGGTAAAGTTTTACGCATTTGCATAAAGGACCATTACGGCTGTGCAAAAAACCACCCGAGATTGAAGACGCGCCATCGAGGGTAGAGATTGCGAAGCTGTTGCACAATTCGCACACAAAATGCCGCTCTTCGGATTTTATTAATATCATAACCCGGGTCTGTATAGAGGCCGAAATAACGGTGTCGTAAATTAAGTTAACGAGAGCAAGCTTAATTGCAAGGGGCGTAAATTTCCCTTTCCGAACTCGTTAAGGAGATTTCATGAGGTTGGGAAATCGCGCGCCAGAATTTCAAATGTCTTCGCAAATTTTTATTATCTCCAACTTGGACTCATCACAAAGGAGGATATTATCTGGTATTATTATATCGTAATTGAGCCCGTATGAAATATCGAAATGAATCTCAGTATATATTTCTATCGCTACTTTTTTTCCCCCTTCATTATTGTTTTTTATTCATCTTCTGTTCCGCCCTATCACGAAGGAGTACATTATCTCGGACATAACCGAGGATTATTTCCCGTTTGGGATTTAGCCTAATTGCGCTCGCACGACCGGCTTTATTCACGATGTCCATTTGAAGCTGTGGGAAAGGCTTATGTCTTAAAGTTAAAAGACTCTGATAGGAAAGCCTCAGAAATTATGCAACCCAGACTCGTAATCACGGCGATCTATATAGAATCGGCGTTATATCATCCCAGACTCATTATGCAGCGTTTCGAGTTGAGTTTGCACGTAAATTATCGACGATTCGAAAGATAATGAACCCCATGAAGAACCTCTCGACTTAACTTAAACGTAAATTGGGCCATTTTGTTTCAACTTTACCTTATCATAATACAACGCAAAAAATATAAATGTCCCTCTTCAAAAAACAGATTCATAGTTTTTTATTCATCCTATTATTAATCGTAACTGCCTGCATAAGAATATGCAAAAATACCAGTTTATTTATGCAAAGTGCAGATTTATGATATGATGACATTGGGGAAAAATTACCGAATCTCCGTTTAAGAGTTAATTCCACCCTTGCGATTATAGTGATAACAGCGACATATCTTCTTTTTCCCTAGGAAGCGCAATTTGCTGAGCATGTGTAATAACGGTTATATTCATCGTGTAATTACGACGACGGTGCAAGAGATTAAGATTATTAAAATATTTATAAATATATATATGAGACGAGAAAAAAATTAAGTGAACGATATTTATCGCTAAAACGAGGTCTATGTAAACGGGACACTTTTTCTAGCGGTTCTCGCCGATAATTAATTTGTTTGCGCGAATTGTTTATCAAACTGGTAAGCGATTTTCATGTAACTCGATAATTGTTGGCCAGTTTTTGTGCGAGAGTAAAAAAACGTTTCCCTCTTTAGGGCACGTAGTCTCATAATGTTTACCGTGATACTCTCGTTTAGCTCGAATTAGTAAACATTTTTACGGTAAAACGCGACTTCTTTGGGAATTTTTTGCACGGTGTCCCGAGTTGTTAAATCGAGTCACGTTATAGTGTGAAATCTCGTCGGCGTCTTTTTTGTCAATTTCCTTTTTTTACTTCGTTGCTGACTCAGTACCGACGCGATCGTTTAATAATCGCCGAGACGAAGGAGAATAATAAAAAAGGAGACTCAGAGGCTCGAGCATAAATTCACGGAAATGTTAATATTAACCGCGACGGAGGAAAGAAAAAAAAAATACGCCGAGCCAGCGTCCCTTCGCCATTTTTATTTCCCGTCTTCACTTCTACCGTGGCGATTTTTTATCCGTCACGTTTCAATTTTTATTACCACGCATTCGTCAATGGAGACGTCAATGCGATCGGCTCGGTCCAGTTGGATGATTTTTAATGGGCACGCCGAGAAAACGAGAACGAGTTCTCCTTACGCAAGATCCCGCTGCTTCGATTCACTTTCATCGGATTACTGATAGAAAGAGCCCGACATAATCGTCCCGTTTCCTCGATTGCATAAATTACGGGGACACCTCGAGGTGCTTTCGAGAGCTGGTCGACTAATTAGACTTTTTCGATCCTACGTCCGAGTTTTGCTCCTCAACGCGACGCCGAGTCACCCGAAAAGCGCCGCCATCTTGCGTTGTGCTCGAAATCTTCTCCCATATTAAATCTTCGATTCGACGCGTCTGATGTTACGGACACAATGTTATAAAAATGTTAAACTGCAATAACGCTAAACGACTCTCGAAACTATCCGTTAGGAACGGATCTACTCGCGGAGAGAGTCGAGATCCGAGGAAGATGCACGATCGATCGATCACCATCGATCTCCCAGATCCCGCGATTGGACTCGCATTAAGGCGCGCGTGTAATCGTGTAATCGCGTATACACGGCAGGAACGAACGAGGACATGGCTCACATACTTGCATAATTACCGATAAATGTGCAAATCATGACACTCTTTGCGCGCGTCGCGTCTTTACCGACGCGGTGGAGCGTCTGCGTCGATTAGTTCATTAGCGACTACAATGTCGATTTCTTATTGTTTTTTTTTTTTTTTTCTTAATACAGAGATCGGAAATGGAAACGTCGAATACTTGCCCGGGGACAGGAAGAGGCGGCCTCGTAAACGAGAAAAGCGATTGTAACGATTAGAAGCGTGGCCGCCATTTTGGTACCGCGCGGAAGAAGAAGCCTTCTCGCACCATTTTCTTGAAAGTCGGTTTCTATCGATTTCTACCGATTCTATTCCGACTTCCACGTGACGATACCGTGCCCCAGTTTTACAATGCTCATGTAACCGGCAAAATTACAAGGGAATTACAAGGAAAGCCGCGAAATTAAATCGCCGCGATGCAAATTTTACGGCCTGTAATATCGCCACGTTGTAAATACATTCCCGGGATAATTACACATTTGATAATCGGCATGGGTTTCGAATAAAATCTATGCAGTCTGAGTATGAGAAAAAGTGAAAATCACTGACAATCACCATCGGCAGAGTTCGAGAGGAAAGAGATTAGTAATTTCGCACCTCGAGCCTGTAATCTCGGAGTTATCGATATTTGAGTGGACGTGAGCGGTTCGTAAATAATCGTTGAGCTGAAAAATTATGGTCCGCGAGTTGGAACTATAAAAAAAATTGCTATTTCCAAGCGGACCGAAGTAACACACCGAGTTTTTCGTTTTTTTTCCCCCTCCTATTCCTTTCATCAGAAACGCACAATTTTATGCCACTTTCTCGAAAGCAACAATGCTAATCGCCGGCCGTTCCCTTCGGACGGAATTTTAAAAATCGGAGCGAACTTCGAGCGAAGTTGCATGGAAATTAATTTACTACAATAGGAACTAGAGTTTGTTGTCAGTGACGTGTCGTCAAGATAATTAAGCAAGACATCGGAATTTATAAAATCGGACATAACTGCGCGCGAAGTTGCATGGAAATTAATTTACTAAAATTGAAACTGGAATTTGTTGTTAGTGACGTGTCGTTGAGATAATTAAGCAAGATTTCGGAATTTTAAAAATCGGAGCGAACTGCGCGCGAAGTTGCTTGGAAATTAATTTACTAAAATAGAAATTGGAATTTGTTGTTAGTGACGTGCCGTTGAGATAATTAAGCAAGACTTCGATCACTCGAAATGACTCCCTAAAGAGATCACCATCCAAATGTAGAAACTAGTTTGCGATCGACTGCTCGTTGTAGCCTCCCCTTTTCGATTACGTCGAGGCATTTCGGATTTGATTGATCGCATCGATTAAGCGAGAAGTCCACTTTGGCGATTTAGAAAGCGCCACGTAACGCCTCGAAACCTGATTTTCATCCCTTAAGTCGAATCCTCTCCATAAACGTCCTCTTCACCTTTATTCAAACGACAATACCCATTTTCCCCTCATTTATCGGGAAACTCGATGAAATTCCGAAATTTCACTTAAAAAACCCCGAAACGATCAAGGAAATTATTCTCACAGAAGCCTTGAAGGCTTGATAACCTGTACATCATCTGATAAATTAATGACAATAAATGAACCGAATAATAAATTGAAAATCAGAAAACTATGTTACAGCCTTTTCGTGCAGTTCTTCCCTGAAAAAACGATTTCATCGAAGCAATAAAATATTTAACTAATGCAAATATCATTTATTTCATTCAAATATACTGGAATAAATAGCAATGTTGCTTTGGAATCATGATTATTTATTTGACTTTATTCGAGCTAAATAATTATTCTTCAAATAATCCAATTTTTTTTTTTCCTATCGCTCAAAGAAATATTTCTTTGGTTCGATGGATTTCTCTTCAGCGGGTAATCGTGCTGCCCCGAAATTTCAGCGACAGCGGGTATTTATTTTCTTTTTTTACGATTCAGGTCGAGGTAATAATGGAAGCGGAGATACGACCTCTCCCCGAAGGTGTCGGCTGATTACTCCAACAAAAGTTAATTCCCCTTGCCCGTTTCGAACGAATTGTTTTTCCGTGCCGGGTGCCCATCTCGGTTCGCTTCCGTAATCCGAGATCGCCAGAGAGGCACGATTCGTTTCTAAAGATACGGTTCGCCGTTTCCACGATGGGCACAAGCCATCACGTGCGAGCAATTTATTATACGAGCGGATCCGGAGCTGATAATAATGCATTGCCGTGGCCGCCCGTTGAAGAAACAAAAAAAAAAAAGAATAATCCGCTCGGAAGCATGAAAGGGAAAATGGCACTACGTGTTACCTCTAGGTCGTCGCAACTCCACGCCAAAAGACCTGCAACATTTTCCATGGTTGACGAAACGACGCGATTCTTGCGTCGCAACGTAAAAATTCCTTTATTAATAAGTGCTCCCTTAACTCGAGAAAGAATATATTAAAATCTCTTAAGGTCTGAATATATTAAATATTAAATCTACGTACTCCAAAGCCACATCGAGTTCAGTTTCACTGGGTATCTAGTCACAGCTCGTGCGGTCCCGAAGGCGCGCTTAAAAAACGCCACACGGTACAAGCATAACTAGATAAATCGTTCACCGTTCTGCGCATGTTCGTCAATTTTTATTACGCATGCCGAAGACTGCGTCACAAGATGAGCCCCTTCGAAGATTTCCCTGCATCAGCAAGCGTTCCAACGTCCAACCTGAGACTCTTCTCAACCCTTCTCGAAATCCCCAATTCCTTGGTCCCTCTCGCATAAAAACGCCACTTGAAGTCGAACAACATCAGTGCAGTTGCTAGTACCGTCTTCATATAGTATCTCTCCTCGTTGCACACTCTTTAGATCTCGTTACAAAACGTCCCTTCGAGATAGGAGTATTAATGCTGGACTGTTGGGCGGCGACAGTGCAGCGGACGGAGCCCCAGCATCCGACCTCACGTTTTCAACTCAGCCGTAAAAACACCATTTTGTCGTAAAAACACCATCTCCATTTTCTGCCTTCGTCCCTAGGGGGTATTAAGTCCACACCTTGTCACATAACGAGTCCCTTAAAAATAGGAGTATTAACCCTGGGCTCTTGGGCGGCGACAGCGCAGCGGACGGAGCCCCAGCATCCGACCTCAGAACCCTCCCCGACGAATCCAACTCAGGGGCATTTACCATAAAAACACCATCCCCATTTTCAGCCTTCGTCCCTACGAGTTTAACTCCACACCTCGTCACAAAACAAGTCCCTTCGAAATAGGAGTATTAACGCTGGACTCTTGATCCGAGTTGGGCGGCGTGAGCGCAGCGGACGGAGCCCCAACATCCGACCTCAGGACCCTGCCCGAGGTTTCCAACTCCTTAGTTCCTCTGGGCATAAAAACACCATCTCCATTCTCAGGCTTCGCCCCTGTGGGGTTATTAAGTGCACACTTCTTGTAATGCGTCCTCATGTTGCTGCTCTGCGAGAACCTGAGGCCGCAGTTTGGGCAGGAGTACGGCTTGGTCCCTGTGTGGTAGTTGAGGTGGGTCTTCAGGTGGTGCTTCTTGGTGAACGCTTTCGAGCACAGGGTGCATTGGTAGGGTTTGAGCCCAGAATGCAGCCGTGTGTGCAGGGTCATGTTGGACCTGTCTGCGAACGCCTTGTGGCAGACTTGGCACTGGTAGGGTCGCTCCCCAGAGTGGGTCCTCAGGTGTTGCTTCAGCAACATCTTCCTGGAGAACGCCTTGCCACACTGCTCGCATTGGTGTGGTTTCACGCCTGTGTGGATCCGCACGTGCATGTTGTATGCCACACGCTGGTTGAAGCTCTTGCCACACTCGGCACATGCGTACTCCTTGCGGTTTCGGTGGATCTTCATGTGGGAACTCAAGTATCCCCGGTCGTTGAAGTACTTGCCGCATTCCGGACACGTCGCTGCGAACTCCCTGGTGCCCTCGTGGACGCTGCGGTGGTACTTGTAGTTGCGCAGCTGCGAGAACTGCTTTCCGCAGTCGGCGCAGCGGAACGGCTTTTCGCCCGAGTGTGTCCGAGTGTGAACCTAGACGCACGAAAAAAGACCTCAGACATGTTTGAAAACCGCATTCAGACTTACCGGGAACGCGGCTTCGGGGAACGAACTTCCTAACCTCGCTTCCGCACCCACACCCTAACCTATAACTCCCACTCAACGCGTGACTTTAAGGGTCATTCTATACATATCAAGACGTGGAAATAATTGTCAAACCTTCTTTCAAATTAGAGCACCGAAGAATCTGAAACGTCAACGCGTGATTATGCAGATCCTAATGAAGATCTTGAAAATCATAAATTTTTTTTTTTCAAAATATTACATTTTGCGAATTTTAAGACTTTTGTTAGGACGTCTGCGATCACGGATTTAAGTTTCAAATTATTCGGTGCCCCGAGTTTGGAAAAAAGTTTTATAAATATTTTGACCTTTTTGGTGTATATACGTGACACTTTCATAGCACCTTAAGGTTAAATCATTCTTTGTTCCCGTGTATTATTACCTTCAAGGAAGCTCTGGAGACAAAGGTCTTTCCACACTGGTCGCATCGGTGATCGTCGTTCGCCGCGCGGCTGCTAGGGGCGTCGCGGTCGGCGGCGAGCGCGGCATTGTTGTTGCTGTCGCTGCGCAGGTAAGTACTCTTCTCCTCCAGAGCCGCGACCTCCTCTTCGTTATTTTTTACAGGGGATGGAATCGGCTCTTTAACCTCGGCAACCGTGTCGCAGAGCCTGCTGATGGGGTGCGAGATTTCCGGTTTGGAGGTCACGTGAGTAGGCAAAGTTTGGTAGAATCCAGGTTTAACCGTCGTTGGAAGATTCGTTGGAGTTCCAGTCGCCGAGTGGCCCGATTCCTGGTCAGAGGTACCGATTCCTGGATTCGTCGCCCTAGGCGATAGGGAAGTGCTCGAAGAAGACACGAAAAGCGACCTAGACCCTGCGTCTCCGGAAATGCCGACAGCCGGAAGTGCAGCATGGCTTCTGTAGAGGTCCTCCAGTCGTTCGTCTCTGCTTCTAGAAACTTCGTCCTCGGAGGAAACTCTCGTCCTGGTGGACCCAGGAACCTCTGCATCCACCGAAACGACTGGAAGGTCCTCCCTGGAGGTTGAGACCTCCTTTTGCAGGCAGTCCATCGAAAAGTCCGCCATTGGCTTGCTCGACAGCCTCCCTGGGGGGTCCTGCCAACAGATGTTCCAGGTGTTGTAAAAAATTAGCCATAATAAAGTGCGTGCCAAATTAATGAGCCCTAGATTCTTTACCGGAACCGTTTTTTTCCTGCGATGTGGGAGAGCTCAAATCAAAAAAAGCCCCGGGGCTGCTGGCGTTAGAAAATCCGCCACGACGTCCCCGTTATACTTTCTCCATTATATTGAATGGCACAGGCCATTCAATTCGTTTCTTGCCTTATGGAAATGACAATAAAACCTCTCGCCGATAAAAGTTTCTCCGTCGATGGAGCGACGAACTCCGCGGGGTCTCGAATTTAATTATCAGGTCTTGATTGCAGCGAGTGTTAATTTATTATCGCGCTTGTCGTGCGGTAGAAACGGAGGACTAATGGACGCTGATACGAAAAACGCGCCCTTTTTAAACGTGGGATGGATAGAAACTCCATTTCCGGGCTTTTTGACGAATGTCGAAATTTAGAAAGTGCTTATATGTCGTATAGAATTTTATGGGCTTGATAAAAGACGTTATCAGTTATCTGGTGTACTAGGTAAGGACACCGGGAAGTGGAGAATATTCCCACGCTAATCAGGAATTCCAAACCAATGAGGAATTCTGAACAACGTTCCGGAATATCATTCCCGCGATCGTAAACGTCAGAAAGGCCTCGCTACGAAAACTGGCCAAGAGTCGAATCGTAAAGGGTCGAAGCCATACATCAGCGGTACATAAATCGTATCATTGTAATGTAAATGAGGAACGCGAGCGCAGTGCTCAATAATAGGTTGGAATATATGGCATGTCGATTGGTGAAACTCGATTACGCGCCTCGAACCCAATCATCAGCCATCCATTCCAAAACCACTCGCTTTTCCATGCCTTTTTTTCAAAGAGAAGTCATCTTGATAAAGATGTCGAAATCCAGTTCATTCTGAAAATGGTGTTTCCAGGAATCGATTGGCAAAATTCGATTACGCGCCTCGAACCCGATCATCAGCCTTTTCAAAACCGTTCACTACTCAAGCTTTTCTTTTTCAAGCGGAGTCATCTTAATAAAGATATCGAAATCCGTTCTATTTTGAAAATGGCGCGTCGAGAAATGGACAACTTCGAGGGGACCGATAATTTTAACATCCCGACGCCACGTACGTTGGTTAATCAGAGCGTCTCGTACTCCTCCATGTAATTGCGGCAGTAATTGAAAGTCCTATCGGCGATATCGCGCGATGTCTCAATTACGAGGTAATTAATTTCACGGGACAATTCCAGGCACAAAGGCGATCGGCGTTCGATCGGGCGACCACGGATCGCTAATTGGAGAAAGTCGATCGCTGAGCGGATTTATTGCCGAAGTAGTTGCTCGATGAATCTTCCAGGAGACACTGAAGGATGAATTTTCTGCGATTACCGGGAAAAAGATAGCGACGAATTAGTCGGACCCGCCGCGAAGAGGAAAGCTGGGGTTTATTTCCCCTCGAGTGGACGCCATCTTTTTCTCGTTTCTTTCCCCCTCGCCATGTTGAAATTAGTGTGCCGATTAACCGTAGAAAGTCTTTCGAACGTTGCCTCTGTCGTCTTTCGTAATTATCGGTACAATTTTCAGGGTATTTTCGTGTTAATCACTTCATTTTTCATCAAACCGAGCGAGGACGCCCGAAGACTGCAACGGGGCGCGCCTAGGTCCGCCATTTTGCGAAACCCGCGACCTGGAGGGAAAAAAGAGCTCAAGCCAAACGTGAAAAGAATCGGCGATCGGTATCAAAAGTCGATTTATGTTTAAACTCAGACTTTCCTGGCTTTCTACGGACGCGCCCGAATTTATTTCGGCCTACGTTCTCCGCATAACGCGGAATCAAGATGGCGGCCGACGCCCGCGCGGCGAAAACACGCGAATTCGGTTCTAATTCCCGATGAGTAACTGTAGAATCTACCAAAACGTCGTGTGCAGTCGTATATATTAACGATAAATGCCATAGAAGCGGAGCGACAACCGTTACATCGATTCCGTATTGAATATTCCGCCTTCGTTGACGTCACACGTCCAAATCATGTCGCTCTTCGCGTCTCTTCGAATCTTTTCCACAAATCCTGTCTAAAGTTAAAATCCTCCGAGCTTTGACTACGAAAAATTAAATTTCCGAAATTGTCCTGTTCAGATCCCGTATTTGCATCGTGGACATTGAAAATTCGGTGGACATTGCGCCGAAGTCGTTATTGGAAAATCGTTTTCCCTAAATCTCGAAGCTTATCGGCATCGATCGGTTAGACGAGTTAACCTAGCCGATCCGTTATCACGACCCTGAAAAGATCAGGTTCACCCGATTGTCGATATAACCGAGGCTGTAACAGGGCTCGTAAAGTGCACCTAGCAGCAAAATGGCCGCCGTCTTCGACCGAACAACCTGTTCTTACCGTCAGCCCTGTCTGGATTAACTCCGTGCGAAATTCCGCTGACAAACGTACACTTCTACGATTACTCTCAGTACCTACCTCCTCTGAATTGACCGCGATAATAATTAAGCGAGATAATCGAGATCGTATCGGATCGCAAGTCGGTCGATGCGCTCGTCAACGTCGAATTGCACCGAAGAGATCGTGGACCACCTTCGGTGCGCTCCCGTTCTCCTTTAATTTATAGGTTAGGTTAGATCAGATAGAACGACGGAGTTCCAAGAATACGTGAACTCGCTAGCTCCCAAATAACAAAGAAACGCTATAAATAATTCTCTAAGTGAAAACAACCTATAGAACCAAAGAAATATTTCGCTAATTACCAAGAATAATGATTTGCCTCGAATAAATCCTCATAATTGCGAATAAATGTTGCATCCAATTTATTTGACTTAGTCCAATGAATTTTTTTTCTTTTCAAGGTGATAAAAGACCTAAGGAAAGACAAATCACCGGAACGCGTCCACCGAATCGTGAACAATTAAATAAAAAAAATATTCATTCGGCTTTTACCAGGTGATAATTGTAATATCTTTTAGATCTGCATTGTCGATTTCACTTGTCTCGCAGATCATTAGCTCGACATTGATTGGAAGTAACCGTAAACATCATTATCAACGTCATTTGAGGGATCGAGTCACCTGACAAGGTGCAGCATGTGCTGCATCCATTGCGAAACCGAAGAAACGTCCTTATAACTCGTTCTCCGATTACTTGGGTGCACTCTGTGGCGTAACCACGAGTGAGATTTCCGTAATTAGCGGCAAACAGTCAACAAGTTTATGTAAGACAATTAATAACGAGTGATTTTCGGTCGGCGTCGAGTGTCACGCCGGTCGGCACCGGTTTCCTCGGTCTGGGTTCACGGAGTTGACAGAGAAAACGTCACGAGCATCCTTCGAGGCTCGTTTCCGCGAAAAATGGAACAAGAAAGATAGAAAAACGAGCTGGCGTAAACACGGGGCTTTAAATAACGCGGGGGACGCAATATACAGCGCGTCTTCCAAGCGAAGACAAGATGGCGGCCGCGCGGAGTCGTGTATCGCGATCGTAATTTATTTATTGACGTCCGCAGAGAACGTTAATGGCTCCGGGCTTTTCCTGCACTTTGAGACCCAGACAAACTGTACTTCATTAATTCTACCGATCTGATTTATACGTTGAACCGAGAAATAAGAGGGAGAAGACGCGAAATGAGCGCGCTTCATTTGTTAGTTATAATGAACTTCCCGCCTCGAGTTCCTGGTACGACTGATAAGGAAAATAACGGCTAGAAGGGAATGAGCGTGGCTTGGAAAAGTGGAGGATAGGCGAGTCCTCGTAAAACGAGAGAATGTAGTCTCCGGAGATTCTGGTAAAGAGTCCTGAAGCGGTTGCAAAGAGCCATTTGTAACGCGCCGCTAAGAGGACGCCATTACGGGGACGCTAACTTGTAATTCTGGAGATGATGGGAGGGAAGGAGTAAGAAAGCACTACCACTCAATTAATCCCCGTGAAGGTGCCAAGCACTACTCGGTACCGAGTACCGACGAGTACGTGCCAATCTAATTGAAAAACCAGGAATTATGCGAGAGAGACTCGCGTCAATACCTCTAATCGCTCTCTAATGCGCGAATTTCGCAGATTTTATCTTGGGGTAAAATCCAAATTTTTATAAACAGTCCTTTCCTTAGAGACAAACGTCAAAACACTTGAATAAAATCACGACTTTAAGCAATGTATCAATTTTATTTGACAATGGGGGTACATGGCTCGTGCAAAGATCTCGCCTGTGCAGCCACAGGCGTTGAAGTCTCCGAGGTGCGCACCTACCTGCGTATGAAATATTAATTATTACTGATTTTATCTCGGTAGAGAAAATTTACAGCAGAGTTACTGTATCATAGTAAAGATTTTTTAAGGGTATACAATATATGAATTGCATCTGGCAATAAGCACATGGCTTATGCGAAAGATCTCGCCTGTGCAGTCGCTGGCGTTGAAGTCTCTGCTCCGCAGCTTAACCAGGGAGTGAAATATTAATTATTACCGATCTAGTTTCGACATGGGAACGTTGTAACAGGGTCAGATAAGAAAATGAATGATTGTCTAACAGTATACCACGAATTTTACCTGGAAATGTAATTTTTTCCTAATATTTATCCCGTGTTGTATGGAAATCAGGCTTGAGTGACTTTCCTCGCACTCTCGGCGAGCCATCGTTGACTTTCTCCGTTGTCAACTAAAGTAGTGTCAAGTTAGGGCCTTGTAAAAAGGCAAGGGGCTTCTCTTTGACTTGACGGTGGCATATTTTACTCAAACTTCCGCATATCTAACAGCAAGGACACTCGAGTTTGCCGAGGGACAAGGCTTCGGTTTGAACGAGGCAAACAGCTTGTGGGACCCCTTTTCTCTCGATTCGGAAAAAATCCCTCGGCCTCCCGGGAATGCCGGTATAATTTTTGCAAAGCGTGTATGTAACATTTCTCCGAGGTACTTTTGCGAAAAGAAAAACATCGTCTTGTAAACCAAGTGTTTCCCTGGGAGGCGTCGACTCAATCGAGGGAAATCAGCAGAAGGATTGCCATTCTTGGCTATTCTTCTCTCGTCCGGGGAGCTGCCTACATCTCGTTGATACCCGTGAGAGGAATGTTAAATTCTAGTCACGACAAGGCAGCGCGTGGGCGAGGATGCGATTTATGTTTCGGATCGATCGGCCGAGAGAGAGTAAAAAAAAGGGTACGCCATGTGCGACATCATCGCTTTCGAAAACTGGTTGAGCAGAGATCAACCGACGACCTTATTTCCGTTTTAACGCCCGTTTAACTCCGATTTCAAGTTCGAAACCTCAGGCTCGACGTACCATTGTTAAACGCCCAAACAAGTCCACTTAACTCTTCATGAAAAAAAAATATGCCATTGGCATCTTCAATTTTTATTCAATGTCTTGACAGAACGAAATCAACACCGTCAAAAGAAATTTCTCCTCAGGAAGCCGCTAGTTTCATCTATGCCCAAAACATTCGAACTTTTCCGCTCCTTACAGACGTGGGCGGCACCTACTTGTTCGTAGAAACGCGTGGGTAAGCACAATTTCCGCGGATAATTGCCCATTCAATGTTCCATGAGCATGCATCTTATGTCGTGTTAGCATTTATCCTTTAATACAGTCCGTAATGCTCGTAAGATTGTATAATGTACGATGGGTGGGACTTTTGAATCACTTCCAAGATGGCGGCGTAAAGTAGAATTTCGCGAATTCGAGCGCACCCTGCGCCCATTATATGTACTTTTGATTTCCAGGGTAAACACGAAATGTGAGTTGTTAATTATTCGTGAATTATTAATTATTAGGGCAAAATATGGGTTCCAACTTACGTGAACTATGGGACCCATGAACTCCGGCCGATTCTGGAGAACCATCGGCTGGATTTTTGGGGAATGATGTGGCCTAGCCAGTTGTCTCCAAGGAGAAGCAGTGACGCAGTTAGCAACTTGTCTCCTGGGAGACCTCCACCTGCAGCAGCTCTCCCTGCAGCTGAGGTCCTCCCCCGCAGGTGCAGGATAGGAGATGGGAAACGTCCTTTCGACCTGGTACCCCAGAGTCGGCACTCTGGCCTCGTCCGCCATTTTGTTGGCGAACCCGCCATGCTCCACTTCCGGTAGGACCAAGCCGGTCAAGGTCGGACCTTCGACTATCGACCTTGCGAGTCGATCATCGACCCCTCTAGGGGTCAGAACCGAATTCTGTACCCGAGGGAGCATCTGACCTTGGAACCTGTCCCTGGACCTAGTTCCAGGATCCTCCGACGAGTCGGGAAGGAAGTCCCTCCTAGAAGACACCTCGACCTTCTCTAAATACAACCTCCTGTTCTCAGGACATCCATTGACCTCCTCTAAAGAACCATCGACGCCATTTCTACTTCTTCGGCAGCCCTCGAAGACTCGACCCAAGGACGCGAACGCAGGTTGGACAGAAGGGTAATCCAGACCCATTCCTAACTTCTCCCTGTCTGGACAAGGACCCATAACTGGTCCCCTGGGAGATCCTTTTTCCTGCCCAGGATTAACCTCGTGCCCTTGGTGCTTCGGAAATGCAAGCGGTCCAAAGTCCTTCAAATATGGCGGAACACTGGTTTGCCGCGGAAGGGCGCTCCTTTGGAAGGCTTTAAAGTCTTGATTCGGTAATTTTTCATATTCCAGGGGCTCGGTGGAGATCCTGCGAGACGCTATCTTGTCTTCGACCTGATCCTGGTAGCCTTTGGCAACTCCTTCCTGGTCTGGGAACCAATTTCCTAAGAAGCTTCGATAAGTTGGGTACTGCTCGCATCGCAGATACCTGGTGCCGATTTTCAGGTCCTCGTTATCCTCTGATTTGAAATCCAGGGGAAAGGACTTCATTAAACCTGGCAGTGGAGGTAACTGGATATGTAAAGTTTCCGCAGCTCGAAGGAAAGCGTCTAATCTTGGCCTTGGTACCGTCGCACTTCCGGTATACACGAAACCCAAGATGGCCGCCAATTCTGGGCCTTCCACTTCTGCAAGGATCACCGTAATGGGTTCGCACAGACTCGTTGCCTTGCTGTGTGCCAATAGGACCTCCTGAAACCGAAAAACGCGCATCTTTAGATTAATTACTCCATATAACGTTGAATTTTGTAATACAAACGACTTGGATATTAATATTTGCGGAAGGAAGTGGAGTCATGGCGTCCAAATGTTACCGTTTTCCCAAGCGCCTGAGATGGTTATCGCGAATTCTGTACAGCCTCACTGTCGGATATATGCCAAAGGGAATGCGTTAAACGCTACCAGCATTAATATATTTACTGTTTCTTGGCGTTTCCCGCAAATTGCGACACCGAATCGCCGGTGTAAACGGTGTAAACGGTGTAAATGGTACGCAATCCCGGAGACTTATTAAAACTCGTCGCGGCTTCGAGAAGTTAAACAGCACACCCAACTCGTATCCCCGGGAACTATAATCCAGACTTAATCAATCCGCCTTCGTTGGTTCTTGTTCCAGAATTTTATAACGTTTTATCGAACGCGTTGTATCGGGCGCCGTGCAAATCAAAGATGGCGGCGCGCCCCTCGCCGCCCTTTCCAGAGACTTGGAATTAACTCCAAGCACACAATTCGACAGGGATCATGGCATTAATTATTACTACACGGTGTCGCAAATCTCTCTGCTTTCGTTAGACAGACTTGGGCGGTTAACGACGTTCTTTTTGCTTCAGTGGAACGCACTTAGATGTCAGAGAGATACATCAAGGGCGGGACGTTCGATTCAATAAATATGTTTTACGTCGCCATAAACATATTTACCGTTGCCACAAACAACTCGGGGCAAACTAGTTTACAGACAGAAATTATGCCTCACGAGCACTTATGCGCGAAACTGGAGACACGTCGAATGTGGATCTATTTCCGTATAAACGTAATTAATTGTCGGAAATGTAGAGCCGGTCTCGAGTGAGGCGTCGCCGCCATCTTGTTTCGGAAGCAAGCTCCGAAAACTGAGCTTATAAATGATTTTACGTCATTATTCTACGAGGGAGGTGGAATTAAACATTAAAAAATGCGAATACCTAGAGGTTTCTATTTACAATCATGAGATTATCCCTACACTGAGGGGAAGAAACGTTTGACTCAAAGAAATATGCATTGCGGCAAGAAAATCCTGCGATCAAATACATCCGAAGGAATATCAGGAAGAGTAAACAAAATTCGTTTAAATCAACAATATCATTTTTCTTCCCGACAAAATAGTTGTTTCTTACAGTTATGTACGATTCAGACAACAATATATAATTGTTTCAGTCAAGCAATACTTTTTCTCGGTGTAGAAGTCGTGCGGAAGTCAAAGGAGGAACTTTTCCCCTAGATCCCCAGAGACGTGCAGTGCCTAGTTAGAACGAGGAATCAGGTGACTTCGGGTTGCCGATCCCCTGGGGCCAGTCAAAAGGCGCTCCTACGAAACATCTGTATGCAACGTGGAAGTCACAGTAAACGTGGATCTAATCTACCTCAATAAATCCGTAGATACAGCGAGTGCACCTCGCCATTCGAAACGGCGAGCGGGACTCCGTGCAGCCGCGAAAGGTCGCCGGAAATGTCGACTTGATGAAATCTGGAGAACCTCCTGACCTTGGGGACGCAGCTTCATCGGATTCCGGATCATGTATCTGATGCTGGATTTCCGGGTCCATATTAGGTGCGACGCTGATGAGATCGAAAACTGATAACTAGTTTCGCCGGAAGTGACGACTCGCAGGAATCTGGGGAACTTGAACTTGAGGAGGCCAATTAGACTGATTCTGGATCTTATATTGGATTTCTGTATGCACATCTTGATGAGATCGACGATTGCGAATAAAGTTCACCAGAAATGGCTATTCGAAGGATTTTGGAGAACGCGGTGACCACGAAGACGCCATTTCGCCTGGTTTTAGTTCCGATAGTGGATATTCGGGTTTATATTTGGTGGAACGGCGACAGGGACCTAATTTCGTCAGAAACGGCGCCTTGAAAAATTCTGGACAATTTGGGCGACTCCAAAGACGCAATTGTGATCGATAATCGGGAACGAAGTTCGCCACAAAATGGCGACTCGAAGAATTTTGGAGAACCGGTGGCCACGCCATTTCGCCTGATTTTGGATTCCAC
Organism: Orussus abietinus; assembly: GCF_000612105.2. Lineage (NCBI taxonomy): Eukaryota > Metazoa > Arthropoda > Insecta > Hymenoptera > Orussidae > Orussus > Orussus abietinus. The sequence continues at coordinate 1,131,287 of NW_019395567.1, forward strand.
ATTTCCAGATCCATATTCAACGCTGTACCAATAAGACCAGCGATCGAGAATCGAGTTTCTCACGCCATAAAGTGGTACCAGCGTCGCGAGCAATCCGTTTAACGAAATTGCGTCAACGTCGACCCCGATCGTGCCGATCCCGAGTGGAAGCCTTCATCATCGGAGTATTTATGATATTTACGATCAAGATCCACCGAAGCGTCCATCCCTCTGAACGTTAAATATCAGAGGAGTCGATATCTCTCACGAGTAACCTCAAATCTCGGATAGCCACGGCAAATAAATCCGAATAAAAATAATTCGACAGATTTAATTCAATCATCCAGCCTTCGAAATCTTTCCCCATGCACCTCGTCCGATTAACACTTATCTCGAGTCCTCGAGCAGGAATAATTGTTCCCTGGAGAGATCTTAACGCCCAGCCCTGCGATTAATCTCGTCGATAATAATCGATCAGCGATCTCGGCAGAGATCTCGGCCGAATAGAGACGAACGAGCTGCATTTCTACGTCGCACCACTATATTATCACGAACTCGATTCGCCTTTCCTCGTCCAGAATGGCCTCAGGGTGAGGGCAGAGATAGTTAAACGTCACATCACACACCTGAGAATGTCACTAACGATCTCGCCGATTTATACGGCCGATCCTGTCATTTCATCGTCTGCACCTGTCCCCTTGATGGCTGAGATCGAGCGAGATTTTTGGAAATCATTTATTTACGATCCAGGAATGATTCATCGGAGATTATTTAGAATCGTTAGGAATTATTATAGATTACGATGAAGTCTCGAGAGTTATTAAGGTGGCGTGAAAGGGGCGTTAACCCTTTGAACACGGAGCCATTTCGACATACGGGCGAAATTCGTCTGACCGTGCGGGCAATATTGGACCAAACGTCGGGCGCCTTTAGGTATTCTTAGTATCCAGAGTTAAAGAGGTCTGTTTTTTTCAAATTTTTTCTTCAAACCGGGTGCATCGAACGCTTTCAAACTTTACAACGTGAACATGGAGGATATAAGAAAGGTCCTGACACACATGAATTCCAATTTTTGATATTTCAAATTTCTTTCATAGACATTTAACAAATTTCATACAGTATAAAAATAAAGATTTCCAGCGATTATTACAAGGATTTGGGAACTTTACTTTCTAGTTACAAGTGATCGCATAATTTTCCTATTTTCGGAAATAAAATAAACCGCAGAGATGGACGCGTTTCGTGAAGCGTGAAACGGTGCCGATCTCTTAGACGATTCATCATCTTCGCTACATTTTACAGTTGACATAAAACATATCCGAAGTGAGACTCGCGGGCCACTTACTGTAGCGGTATTGCCACTTTGCCATTTTTCCCCAGAAAATATGGAACGGACTCATTTCAGGCCGACAATACGTCAATGGCTGCCACGGGGCAGTCTTTCCTTTCTCTCCGACGCGAGGAATTTGCATAAATCTCCACGAGGTGGAAAAAGTCGGGAATACCCCGGGAAAGGTGTCATCCTAAACCTATTCCGGGATTTTACGATAAGGAAGATAAGAATGGTAAGGACGATAGTGACGGGAAAGACGGTAAGGACGATAAGGACGGGGAAGACGATAAGAATGGAGAGCGTTCGCGATTGTCCATTTTTCCCGCAAAAAGCGGTCGAATGGACCTCAAGGCGGGAAATAAATCTCAGAACTGGGTTTAGAAGTCTCTTCTCTGAAACGACCAATCGCTCGAAAGTTCTCGCGAGCTTGAAAATTCCCCATCTCGAAGGTAAACAATTCCTTCCTGGAAAACATTTCCTCCACCTTTGATCTATCTGCCGCCATTTTGCTTTTCCTGACTCAGTGGACATTAAATAAATGTTGAAAAGATGTCTTTCAAGCACGCACAGTCTATTTACATGGCTTACTACGGTACCGTCTATCGTCTCCTCTCGAAGGGACCTTGCATAATATTTTCAACTTTTTTAAATCCCGCGGTTCTCGCCGACACAAAATGGCGGCGACTGCGATCGATCTCGGTCGGATTGCTGGGTGATAAATATCGGAGCTGAGTCCAGGAATTTCTTCTTGATGAATCGTCGAAAATTCACGATTGGCCCCCTCGCCGCCACCATTTTGTCTTCCTGACACAAGCAACATCCTCCGTAGGTAGATTAATTATTATCGAGGTTTGACGCAAAACATTCCCGAAAGAAATCGGCGTTTAGACTAGTAGGGGCTATTTACGAGGCTTAGTACGGTACTTTTTATCTCTGGTCGCCTTTCGAAGGGACTTTGCATAAATTTGGCCGGCGGATGACAATCCCACGTTTTTACCGGCGGCCATTGCGATCGGCGTCGATGGACAAAGCGGTCGGCGATGTGCCGGGAAATAAATATCGAAACTGGGTGAAACCGTTAGAGGCTTACTGTTCCCTGGTTCTCTTCTTCGAGGGCTAAAGAAGAGGAACGGCTCCGACCTCGGCTCGGAAATCTCGTCTAAGAACCAAGGGAAATAAAACCTAACCTCTCTCGGCCTACGCAGTCCGCGATTGCCTCGTAAAGTATATGGCTCGGAATTAGCACGTACACATCCTAAGCCTAATTTACACGAGGCGATCTAAATCCTTCGCCGACTGAAAGTCCTCGAGAGCGAGCCTTAAGGGTCAAGAAAATCAAGAGACTCAAATGAACCTTAAGCAAAAATATTTAAAAAATGTATAAAATCGGACTAACCAAGAAGTTGAAAAATAGGAAAATGAAGAAAATCGAGTGAATCAGGAAAATCAAGAAAATCAGGAAACAGCAAGATGGCGAAGCCCGAATTGACCACGCTTTTCTTCTTCTCCTAAAAATGATCTCCAGAAACTGAACAGGAAGAAACAAAGAAACGTAAAGATCCTTAATCATCACAAATCACTAATCGCCGTTTCACCCGAATCACGGTGACGTTTTAAGGCGATTTTCTATGGTATATTTCTGCAAGAAGTAAAAAACGACCCGAAGTTACCAAGCGTCCCTTTTAAGTCGGGCAAAGTTACACCTGATGTAATGCTAAAATGTGTACCATTGTATGTAAAAACGAGGAAAATTATACGGAACAAAAAGTGGTATGCAAATATATATACACATACACACAATCCTGACTTGACCTCATCTATCCAACGTGTCACTGGTATGGCGACAGAACTGCACTTCTGCGGATGCATTTCTTATCAAGGATTGTCAATCAGTCCCCTTAAGTGCAGGGCTTGTCTGATGGTTTTTAACTAAAATCAATTCCGCCGACTCCGTGTCGTGAATATTTATCCCCGACTTAACAGAGCCCCGACTAATGTTTAACACTTAACAGCGACCGCACTCGAGTAATAAAGGGAGTGTGAATACCAAATTAATCGAGGCTATCTATTAAAGCGTTATTGTAATTTATTGCGCATCTCTATGCAAAGCAGAGAGTCTTCAAGGGGGAGAGAGTCATTAGCATGAGCGAGGCCTCGCCGGGTAAATAACCACAAGTACTCCCACGCCAAGCACTTTATCAAAATAAATAAATACGCAAAGGTGGACGCGCTTTCGTTAATTAAAAATGCAAGAAATTAAACGGCAGTTCCTGTTGGACATGGTTGAAGTGCTAAATAGTGTCGACCACTCCCTTCGGGGCCGTGGAAAAATATTTTTTTCGCCGTCCTCCTTCATTTCGGAGTCTCGAGTGACGCTCGAGTGGCGGCCATCTTTGTATGTGCATTCTGCATCGAGACGAGGGCAAGACTCTGTTTGCGTATTGCCGGGCACCGTTACACCATTCTGCCAACAAGAACCAGGTCGAGACGGACGCTTTGCCGTAACTCTTACTTATATAAACATTTTCTTAATTGTTTCGTCCGCGACGGTTACGAGGATGCCGCGCCGCGGTTAATCCGCCGGTATAAACGCCCACTCGGCCATTAAACAAAGTTACCACTCAACGATGACCGATTAGACTGAATCGTAACTGGCTCTTTAACAATTTCACATGCATTATTTTATAACAATATTTTATAGATCCGGTAAATAATCCCTCCCTTTCCCGGCGCTTGATAAGGCCGTCGTAATTAATATTAACATTTTACTCGCCAACTAAGATCCCTCAAGGAGAGTTGCCTTATTAAGCAAAGTGTATATACGTAATAATAAATAAAAGAACGCGTTTAAACAGATCAGATCAAAACCGGTGCAGTGGGTTTCGAAATCGTTGAAGACATGCAAGCATACAGTCTCACGATTTTACATTATTACGGTAACATTAATATTTATATTACACATCGATATGGATTTACATGACGACGGGGGTTACCGTGTTTCGTCCCTTGATGCGAAATTCCGAAAAAATACGGTAAAGAGAGAGAGAAAAAAAAATATGAAAGATTTCCCGATCTCTCGACGGGGAAATAGAGGTTAGGTTCGCAGTTAGATAAAGAGATAAGCCGATTGCGTTATTCGCAGATTCTGGATTATTAGTCCGAGTTATTAGGCCTTCTCAAGGCACGGCCGAGGAAGGAGTGTCTTAATCCTCCCAGATCGCGTTTATATCGCGTTACCCTAAATCGCATCAATTAATCCGCACTTTCTCGGTACTTCCCAACGGACGAGTTCTCATTCTTGGAATTCCCCTCGACTTGTTCCCTCGCTGTAGCGTAATGCCCAACTCCCTAAGGGATTCCCTCGGGAACTGGATCGAGCACCGAAGTAATTATCCAATTTTATCCCGATCCCTGAGGCGCGTCGGTGCGTTTCATGAATAATTCATCGCGGTTTTCATCCGAGACACGCGAGAGGGCACAGAAGTCAGTCTTGACTTTGATACTCTGTCACCTTCGAATGTGCGAAAAACCGAGGCGATCCGACGTTAAAAAAGAAAGAAAGAAAGAAAATAAAAGTTCTCGGGGAATAATCAGTCGATGGGAATTCACGCAAAGATTTTAAGTTCACGTGACTCGTCGAGGAAAACGTGCCACGGTGATCGGATAAGCGTTAATATCTCAATTTATGGAGGTTAACAAGAAGGCGGCAGAGTTTCACGCCAAGTATTTTGTTTAATTCAAAGAATGATTATTTCACTCAAAAAAGCTCGAATAAATTGGATGAGATATTTCTTCGGAATTAGGACGACTTATCAGAGACAAGGAACTATCCTTTGAATTATCAAAATGTTTTCTTTGGTTCAGTGCAGAAATGAGAGGAAACACATGCCTCGTCTTCTTATTGTTTCCTCCTTTTTGCGCGGATTGGTAGGGCGAGGCAATGTATGCTAGGCTAGTTAACATGAAAAATGGGAAAGGAAAATGATAGCGCGTCGGTTTTCTCTCTTTTGCAGTCTTCGGAAGGAAATCAAGAGCCATGAGTTCGTGTAAATATCCCACGTCGATTTCGGCGCGTGGATATGGGGCGGGACGCAACCCGACCTTCGTTCAAGATCCGAGTTCTAGGATTTCCCGTATTCGAGCCTTGCCCGTAGAGGTCTGAATGTCGAGAAGTTGCGAAACCCTCGAACCGCGATATCTCGACAAGTATGAAATGCGACTTGTGCCGTTCTGCCAGCCGACCGCAAATATATGGTCGAGGGCGCTCGCCTCGTTTCTCAATAACAGATACATAACTCGTGTACGTGTCTCTTTCCCTCATATCTCGCTCCTGATTGAACGGAATCGCGATTCATTTGTACTCCGGCCAGGAATCCTGGAACGGGCCGCGCGCGTCCGTTGTCTCGGTGGAAATATTTCACGTCGTTCCGTGTCGGATAACGGCAACGGGGCCGCCTGTCTACCGACCACCTAACCCGTGACTGACGCCGCGACGCCGCGACGCTAACAGTTTAATCACTCCAAACTGACGTGCGGCAATATGTATTCTAAAGTTTCGTTCCTGTCACCTCGATTGTAAATAAAGGCCTAGCGAATGCGCATTGTCCTCTCGTTTTAATTTCCCGAACGAGGCCATGCTTTTCTAGGACCCTCCACCCGAGAAATCCGCAAATTACTGGAATTCCGGCAAATTTCATTTTGAATTTTCCGCCATTTTTATTTTCTGCAGGCCGGACCGTGCACCCAACGCTAACAGTTTAGGACCGGTTCCACACCTCAGGTTAACCGGAGTTTATTGCGAACAATAGTTGAAAATTAATTAACCGAAGTTTAACTAGTTTACCCCCATTTTAAACCTGCTGTAGACCAATTAAACTCCAGATAACTCGAGTTATGGAACGGCACGATGTATTCCAACGTTTCATTACCGTCACATCGATTGTAAATGAAGATCCAGCAGATGCGTTTTGTCTTCGCGACCCAAAAGGGTGGCAGAATATCGGATAAATCTCAAAGCTCGGTTAGGAAAGATTGAAAGCCCGGTTCAGAGGTCCGCAATCCAGAGCGCTAGGTTAGACCGGTTCCGCGATCCGCCGTCCGCTTTTTGCGACGCTCCGGGCGTATTCAGAGGTTAGTTCTTTCGCCGTACGAAGCCTTCACTTGTACCGAGTATCGGCCGTCGGGATCCGCGATTTATGGGGGACACTCTGGAACAAGCGGGAAACCGATTGCGGATTTTCTTGCGAGTCGCGAGGCGGCCTCGCTCCTTTTGGGGGCGTCCGCTGCGCGGCGCTGCGTGTCGCCGGGATAACCGATTTGTCGATTACCTCTTAGCTTATAAAAGTGGAAACACTGGAAAATCAACCGGAAAGGAAGATAATTAACAACGGAAGGAGCCTTTCTACGAGCTTCCGACTTCTCTATGACGTTTTCGCTGATCGCAACAAGTCAAGATAGCGAAAAAAGGTCCGATGGAAGGCGAAACTTTTTATGCAAAATTCCTGGACGGAAGATATGAATATAATTAAAAATGGAGATTAACCTCTATTCAAAGTACACTCTCGACAATGTAATACGGAAAAATGTGCCCCGGAGAATGCTGTACAGCTTTATTTCAACAAAGTTCGGAAGTACACGGCGATTGTCCTTTATTTTTGTCTCCCCGATCGGGGCCGTCGGTGCCATTGTATGCAATGGACGTTTCATGGCTCGTAGATCGTCATGGTCGGCACTCTAAATGGAACAAGAGGTCCATTGGGATGCGATGGTTCCGGTGAGAGGAACTGCGAGAGAGCGCGCCTACTCTGGGCGATCGCTTTTTCGTCTTCTTTTGCAAACTGCGCCAAGAGAATGCATCTTTCTTTTCCCACAGTGGATGCTGGGAACGGGTTGCGCGAATTAACGGGCGAGCCTCTTCGAAGCAATGGGCCATGTCTGTTATTGGCTTTTCCGCCTTCCTGAAAAAGCCCCATGTCGATTTGTAGTACCGAAGATGGTCCTTTGAGGTTATATTCAATATTTTCTGCCTGGCCCAAATCGTTTATACCACACATCGGTAAAGAATAGCTTTCGCTTCGCCCAAACCATATTTGGCCCGGAACCCTCTCGAGTCTGTTTACAGCACCGAGCAGCGGCAGTTTAAGGAAATAAAAATGGCGTCGGTGAGCAATCGCCACTCCCACCTCGGAAATTCGAAGGAGTTTTAAGACTCGAGTTTTCAACATAAAGCGTTGATAACAACTGCAGGTTTCAGGCTGGACATGAAGAATTACAATTAAGGGGGAGGATTCCCCAGAAGAAATTGACAAACAATAGCTTATCAACAATCGTGCTTAGGGGGAGGCAGAGTCTTCTTCGACTTATGTGTAGGAATGATGCCGCGACTTCTACCTATCTACTAGAAATAAAATGATACTTTGATGCATTTCCATTAAGATACATCCATCGAAATCTCGACTTACACGCGAGTTCACGCCCGTAACGGGATGCAGCAATGCAATGGAGTACACTCGTATGATTAGTTTGGAATGGGGGAGCGGGTGAAAGGATTTCATCCTTCCGTTTTTTCCGAAACGCCTTTCCGGGACTGTGTCAGGAGAGCGGCCATTTTTTTTTTTTCGAATTAACGGTACCGGAATATTTAGAGTTACTGCAGCCGCGTTTACACGCTGTTTTGTCTCGCGGAAACCGTACGCCAAGGCAACAAAACCAAATCGTCTCTTCCCGCGTTCCACGCTCCACTTTGCAAGTAAAATTCATTCCCCAAACATCAAATTACGGTTAATCCTCTTAAAAATATTCATGAAAGTCACACACCTTTGGTACATACTACAAATTATAAATTCCACGTCTCAAAATTGAAATCATTATACATTTATGATAATCTTCAAACAAAAATTTCTCACTTTGTAACATTATCCTGGAAGTTCGTGAAATTTTGTGGAAAAAAAATGAGTACACTTTAATTGATAACACGTGTTATAAAATGTTGATATTTTCTTTTTTTTTCATAACAGGGCATCGAAGCCCGAAAGATGACCAGGCTGTCAATAAGGTTCGTAAAATTCGACCGAGATGGCGCGAAATAGTGGAAACCGAGCCGAAAGTTTCTTGCCGAGGGACCGTTAGGTGCGCAAGTCCCAAAATGTCTATTTGAACCTGCCCAGAGTAAATCCAGGGAGAAACGAGTTCGAATCGTTGCTAATGGTGTGTACACTGGTGGGTTTGCATACGTATAAACGTTAGCAAGAAGCGTCGGCCGAGAAACGACGCGCACCAAGATGGCGGCCGCCACCTCGAGCCTCTGTCCGTTACCAATCGGGAAAAATCCTGGCGTATCCCCGTTTCCGCTAAATAAATCCACCGAGACCTCTGGCACGCACTCGAAGAAAGTCGATTCGAATCGAACCCGAACTTTCTAGAGTAACCTGGCCACGGGCGGTAAATCTCTCACGCGTCGTCACGCTTGTCATCGATTTCATAATTCCGCGTCTTCTTCCTGTTTCTAGGCGAGGAACGGGATTCCGCGATTTATCTAACGATCCGCCGACGAGAGATCGATTGCCAATGCTTCCGATTTTTCCCGCTGGGTCAAGCACGATTCGTTTTAATCGACAAGATAAAAAAAAAAGAAGAAGAAATCTCATCACTTACGAGATGACCGAATACAGCGGTACCGCCTGTGCAGGATGGGAGGGCATTGATGTCTCCCAGCAAACAAGAAATACGACATACCAAGGACGCGACGAAAGTTCCATTTCATTTTCATACGTAACAGAAAAATATATTCTGCCGTTAAGAAAATCTATTCTATGGTACTGCGTTCTGCCGAAACGTATATAAAATCCCGAGAATTTTATCGCCACATCCTGAGTACGTATTAAAATCATTTCGATCACTGTTACACGATTTTCTGGCTTGTAAGATTTCCCTGAGTCTCGTCCGGGCAAAAGGACAAGTTTCGGCAAGTGATAAGATAATTATTAATTTCTCCGAATGTTCGGGGAGGGGGGGAACAATTACGCTCGCCGCAATTTTACCGTAACGAATATTTCGCCTTTCGCTCCGAAGGAGGCTAATTGAACCACTGAAATTGATTCTTCGATTCTTTTCCCCAGTCGACTTGGATGATTCACGGTCTTAACCTCAGAAGTCGCCCGGAAGTCCCACAGGTGAGTTAAAACGAAATGGGCGTCTAACGGGGGCGGAAAAGTGCGAAAATACGCGAGCGGAATGTTAATTTCGCTAATTACGCGGCCTGGAAGGTTGCTGACCTTTTTTTTTTTAGCTCATGCACTGACCCCTGATCTTCTGTAGTAACGGTGCCCGAGGTGCAGTAAGATTCTTTTTACCCCCGAGGATGCAGAGCCCGTTACCGAAGCCTTTGATGCACCGCGTGCGAGTACTCGAGCAGGTATTTAAGAGTTCGAGCGAATACTCGAGTATTTTAATGGATGTTTTAGTGTTCGAGCGGGTATTAGAATGTTCGATCGAGTACTCAAGTATCCGACCGGGTATTTGGGTGTTTGAGTCGGTATTCGAATGTTTGAGCGAATAAATATTCGCTATATATTCGCTATATAAATATATATATTTATGCATCTGAATGATTATTCGAGTATTTGGGTGAATATTCGAGCGTTTGGGGGGATATTTTAGTATTCCAGACTGATATTCGAGGGTTTGAGTAGATATTTGAGTAGATATGAGCCGGTATTCGAATGTTTGAGCGAATAAATATTCGCTATATATTCGCTATATAAATATATATATTTATGCATCTGAATGAATATTCGAGTATTTGGGTGAATATTCGAGCGTTTGAGTAGATATTTAAGTGTCGAGTGGATACTGAACCACCCTAATGAATACTCGAGTGTTGAGTATAGTTGAATATTTGAGTACCCACTCAAGTATTCGAGTATCCACTCGATTATTCGAGCATCCATTTGACTATTCGAGCATCCACTCAATTAGTAAAATATCCACTCGACTATTCGAGCATCCACTCAATTAGTAAAATATCCACTCGACTATTCGAGCATCCACTCAATTAGTAAAATATCCACTCGACTATTCGAGCACCCACTAAACTATTCAAGCATCCACTAAACTATTCAAGCATCCACTAAACTATTCAAGCATCCACTCGACTTTTCGAGCATCCACTCGTTCAAGACACGATCTTTCACGCGCGAGCGATTGACCAATGTGCGGAACTCCTTAATTTATTCCGCCGAGGCAGAATTCACGGCGATCGGTTAATTCCTCCTGTCCGATCGCCAATACCTCGTGTATGCCAAGTTCACAATAATAATTATCCCGGTAAGGCGTCGCGGGTAATTAATGGCCGAGCCCTCCAAAGGAAACCCACTGCATTTCGAGCCTCCCAACTTGGCTTTACGATGTAGCCGCTCGACGACTTGGACTTATAAAATGTCTTCATCAAAGAGTGTTAAACCCCGAGTTAAAGTACGACGCGAGAACAAACGATTTCTCAACGACATAACATTAGATCGAAGCGGCTAAACTTCTCTTCGCGACGCCACGGCGAATAGAAATGGCCGACTTAATCTTCGCCCGATATTCATAAATCTCGGATGAAGTGTGGAACTAAAGCAAGAAAAGAAACGTGTTCATACCTTCAACCCGACGTTCATAAATCTTATGTAAAGCCGATCGCAAAAAAGGGAGAAGAAACTAAGCGGGGTAGGAAAGAAACAGGATTAAGAAGGTGAAACAGTGCGTCATATGCGCGAGGGGAAAAACGAGGGAAACGCTCGAAAAGAAATCGAGGCGACTCGTGCTACCCGTCTTGATATCACAATTTATGCATCGCGAAGTTCGCTCTACGAGATTTTTTCCGCGTCTCTATTCACGCGAAGTTGCCTGCGGAATGTTTTTCGCGCCACCGTTCGCGCGTAGAAGGAACTTCTCGTCGAATGTGGAACGACGAAAGAAATGGCGGCGGAGAAAGAAATTAAAACACGCACTTCTTGAGCACATAACGATAAAAAAAAAAGAACACCTGGAGGACTCTCGAGCGATGTTTGTCGGCTGCAAACTTCAGGCAGGTTAATATTTAGCAGCGAGTACCGGTGCCAGAATCGAACGGAGAAAAGAGATTTTCGAGTCCCACGATTAAAAGTAAACCCGGATTAAAGATGGCGGTTAAAGATGGCGCCCCCGCGACTGCGCAGCCCGGAGCAATGATGGCGGAAAAAGGGGGTATTTATTTTCTCTTCTTTTTCTTTTCGGCGGGTTAAGCGTTACGCAGTGCATGATATATTGTCGCCAGGCCCTCGTTACGGGTCGATAAGAGCGAAAGTGGCTTTATCACCTGTCCAAATCGCTTAAGTCGGCAATTAAATCCCTCCCAAGATTGGAACCCCGCAGTGTCGCATTCGCGAGACCCGCGGCTGCAATTCTTTCCGTTTTCTTTTTCCCTCCCCCCGGTCGTTATGTTACATATTGACCTTGCAAAATGTACTCTCGCCTTTCGGCGTGAAACAGATCTTTTTCGTTTCTTTCTCTCCCCCCTCTCGGTTGCTTTCACTGTCGATGGAGGAATTTCGAAGAAGAAAGTCGTCCGGCGCCCTCGAGCTAGGTTAGGTCGCCTCGCCGGGAGATTACAATAAAAAGAAAGCAAATCGAAAACTACCTCAGGAAAAGAAACATGAAGAGACCAACTCGATCCTTGCGACAAAATCTGCGGAAATTAATTAGCACCCCCCCAAGGGGCAAGTTAAACCGAGTTTAAAGTCGGGACCGACTTTTGTCATCGGCCTCTAACTCGCAGAATGTGAACAACGCGGAGCCAATTAGTTGTTTCATTTTTGCCCCCGGTTTAGATTAGCGAACCGATTGGTCAAGAAATGGCGGCTAAAAGTGCGCGCATGTCCAGGACTTTCGCTTTCTCGGACCTGGGCCCCTTGTTCTTATTTGCATAATTAATTGTCGTTGTTTTCTAGGCTTAGCGACAGGTGCGTCGAATGATCCGGCGCAAAAATCAGCCGGGGTTTCCGGCGATGGTTGGACTCCGAATTAAACTGAACCTCATTAAAATCAATCCATACTTATTAGAGGGCAAAGTGAGAAAAATGACGGCCAACTTTGAGGCACGATTGATAATCCATTCCGTCGCCTTTCCGTTCACGGAAATAAATGACTTCCCACTAGTGGGGAAATAAAAACTAAACGTTCGACTAACAGGCCTATTTGCGCGGTGAGTTACACGTGTGCTAGTGAATTACACGTTGATTACGGGCACGCGTGTTAATGGAAGGTACGACTTGACGTTGACACGCGTGGGTGCAATTCCTGCGATACTTGCATGTGTATATATCGGGTCATACCCGTGATACTTTCGCCGGGTGGATCGCCGGTTTCTAAAGCCACTTGCAGCGTGCAGTTGCAGCCTGCAGTTGCAGCGAGCAGGTTGCATCGCCGTGTTGTCAATGGGACCACGATGCAACAGGCATGCCGGTTCGACAGGTTACAGCTAAGCGTGTATATAAATTCAATGCACCCGATTCAATTGAAGAACTGCAGTGGTTCTCCTTTTCATCGTCGACGTTCGTCGATTTTAATAATCTCAATTATATATAAAAATAAATATATATATATTTCTCCTTCATTGGGAGATTATAATAAAATTAGTCCATTCGACAGGCATTCCTCGTCGATTCAATTTCGCCAGTTAAATGCAATGTCGCATTTACCCCAGGGAGACCAACGAAGCGAGGTGAAAAAATGAATTGCCGGTCGTAAAAGCCCGGCGGCTGCATTTATCACGATCATTCGGCAAATTAGCAACTTTAGGGCCCATTCTCGTCGATTTTATCCGGGGACCTTACGCCAATGCGAACGGACCCGTGAGTGTTGTTAAACAACGGCTCTGAATTACGCGATAATTAGTTGACGACCCGTCGATACGCCTTATCGGCAAAGCGACATTTTTTCCTCCCCGATATATTCCGGTAGTCGGCCGTAAATGCAATGCGGCTTTCAATTCCGCGATAATTGACTTTCGTCAGGTGCAAATCTCGACTTCCGTCAGAGATCCAAGACTTGAGTTTAGCGGTGCTCTTAAATAAGGGCAGCGATTTCATCGCTAATCTATTTATTATCAGTTAAACGGCACTTCCCACTTTCCCGACACGTCAATTATACTACGTAATGTCATTCCCCTGCGTAATTTAATAAGAAAATAATTAATCGACGCATACGCGAAATGGCCTGACTCGCCTTTAAAGACTTCACTTGACTTTCTCGGTGCTTTCAACTAAACGAGTCAGTTTTAGCGTTAAATCTTTATTCCGACATGGAGACGTTCCTCACTTTTCCGATAATTCAATTAACCCACATAATATTAAACAACGGAGAGATTAATTTACGGATCGAAGATGCGGCTTTCAATACGGCGATATAATTGTCTTTCGTTAATCACAAGACATGGCTCTCTTGACTTTCGCGGTGCTTCTAACCTGTCCGCCGATTTCAATGTTAATTTTTATTACCCCATTACCGGCGAGCCTCGTAAATGAGTGAAAAGCTGATTAAACGTCCCGATAAATAATTGACGACTCCTTTGGTTTACCATCGGCCATCTTGACACAGTTCCCAAGCCGTCTTTGATTATCTTTACTCGAGCCCGAATAAAAGTCCCGATGTGAAAAACTAACTGCAGGGTATAAAAGTCCCACGGCCGCACTTTCCACGATCTTTCGAAAGAAATTAACGAATTTAGCGACCATTCGCTGCGCCGCGGTTTTACGACAATCTAAATGCGCAGTATCGGCTCGGCGATTCGATAAACAGTAGCCGTTAAACGCGCGATAATTGCTAAATTGTCTAGAGAATGGCGCGAATATTCTTTTTACACCCCTTCGTATTGCACGTCGCATAAACAAAAGGAAAATAACCCCCGTGGTTTAATTTTCCATTTTTTGTAGGGGCCGAGTAGTGAAATTAACCTCAGAGGTTATGTCTCCCCTTACGGGAGGAGGTGTATTTAATTTCCATTCCGCGAAGAACCTCTAGGATTCACTTTTGAGGTTAGGTTTCCCTTTTTCAGGAAGAAGTGCCGCCATCTTTCCCTAGTTCACGTCGATCGCATCCGAGATCTCTCGAGGGTCCGGCATATATATTTCCATGCATCCTAAACGGCACCCTCGATCGTCGAGATAGCAGTTGGCATTAAAATGCTTGCACGCAGCTATTTTATTGCGGTTGACTCACTGCAGGCATAAAACAGTGCACTCAACCGCTGCACAAGAAACTGCACACGACTCCCGTCGTAACCGCGTGAAATCTTCATTTCCTTGGAAGGAATATCTCCCATCCATAAGAAGAGTCAACTGGAAAAGACATCTCTAATATTAATCCGATATTTCTGAGTAAATCGTCATATCTTAAAGTGATAAAAATACAGAAAATTGTAAATCCCAGAAAATTGCATCTTCGTTTCCTTGGAAAGACCAATATCGCATTCACGAGAAGAATCATCCGAAAAAATATTTCTAATATTAATCCGATACTTCTCAATAAATCGTCATATCTTTAAGTGATAAAAATACAGAAAATTGTAAATCCCAGAAAATTGCATTTTCATTTCCTGGGAATGAAAATTTCCCATCCATAAGAAGAATCAACCGGAAAGGACACCTCCAATATTAATCCGATAGTTCTCAATAAATCACCATTTAAGTGATCAAAACAGAAAAAAAAAATTGTAAATATTAATTTAGCTTAGTTTAAGTTAACGTCTAATGTCCGAAAGTATCCATTGCGGCTTTTAACGCATAAAATCGGAGCGTTTTGTGCAGATTTCCCCCGTATAAAAAAGGAAAAAGAAAAGTTAACGTCTATAAAGTTACTGATACGCATTCGGATAGGGGAAATGGAGTCCAGAAATTTTTTCGTGAAACCTAGAAGAGCATCGATTACATATTCAGTTATAATCGATGACCAGGCACGTTTGCTAAGACATGCGCCAGAAATATGCCTCGTAGGTCAGGAATCAAATTTTATGGACAAGTGTGAGCTAGTTAACGTTATTTATCGCCACGTTGTGCCGGATGTGGAGCAATCGGTCGTAATTACTGTAAACGATCCCACGTTTACGTCGGCGGCGATTAGGGGATTCGACATAAGGAAGAAAAGAAATCGGACGGACATTTTTCGCCCAGATTTCTAGTCAATCGTTGTCGATAACCGATTTCTCGCCGGATCGATCCTTAATCGGTTGTTTCGAGTGTACTTTCACGCCATAGCCGCTCCGACATGTAAATGCTGATCGCCATTACGTTATCTTTCGCATCGAATAATGCGCCGCTAAACGCAATCCGAGCTTTAGAAAGGGGATCGTAATTAACAGCTCGCATAACGTATAAATTACTCATTTTAATCGCGATCTAGGCTTAACGCCGATCCTTGCGAAATTAATGCTCCCTCGGCACAGTCGACACGTCTTTACCCTTTGACATCATTTTCCACATAGTAATGACCGTGCAAATTGTTACAATAAATTATTCCCATTTTTAAATTACACGCCGATCGCGTCATGCCATTATGTCGCACTGTCGGGGACACGTTCTTTTGTTAACATAATTTTTGCCAATTTAATCGCGATTCCAAAAATCGCCGATGCAGTAAAATCCGAGCTCTAGGAAATTCAACCGCGATTAACGATCCACGTAATGCGTAAGTCATTTTAATGATCGATAACAAGAGAATCAAATCCATAAGCGAGTGCACTTTAAATTAATGAACCATCTCTTTGGTTCAATGACACTTTTCTTTCTAAGCGTAGAAATTCGCATATACTACCTGCGATTGGTATCCAGCTTTAACAAATTACCATCTCTTTGTTTCCATCCCGTAGATTAATTTATAAGAAAATCATCGAATCGGTTACAGTCATTCTCGGGACTTTTCCACGATTCCTGGGACCGACTCGAGAGTACAAATCATGACGGTCATCGGGAACTTTCTGGCTATAAAATGGGAACTCATCGAGTCGTGCAAAATCGTCCTAGCGGCTCATCGGAGAGGAAAAACGATCGGAAATCGTGGCGGGTGATTTTTCGATTTCTTCCTTTTTCCCTCCCCCCGGCAGATCTCTAGACACGGGGAATCGGAATTCCTATTTTTGCCGATCTCGAATCGCCATCGGCGATTCGTTACATCGCTTCGATCGGCTCGGTTCTCTCGTAATAATTGAATGAAAATAATAATTAACCGCGAACCGCTGTCGGTGATTATCCGCGATCGCTCGTTTATCGGTACTCGCATAAATAAACTAAACCACGAGGGCACGGACAATTATAGGTATCAACATTTGCATATTAAAAATAATGCCTCCGATTGCGCGCAGCGATTGCGCAACCTCGGCGATCGATCTCTCCGAAGGGAGGAATATAATCGATCGCGCTTCGATTGATCTTCCTTTGTGCAAGGAAGGGAAAAAAAATAGACATTCGCACGCCCAGCAAATGACAACATTGCCGATAAAGTATCTTATTGCAATTATAATTGTACGAGCAGAAGAAATCTTATGGTTGCATCAAATTTACAATGGCGGACATGAATGCCTCCCCTGCAGATACGGCATCGCCTGTGCAGGATGGGAGGGCATTGATGTCTCCCAGTGTACAATGGCGGACATAAATGCCTCCCCTGCAGATACGGCATCGCCTGTGCAGGATGGGAGGGCATTGATGTCTCCCAGTGTAGTCTCAACCACGTCTCAATCCTCTAGAAAGTATGGCATGCTAAACAAACGAATAAATTTCCACAAGCCGTAAGGAAGATAAATTCTCGATTAAAAGCGCGAAATACCACTTTCTTTCTGATTGTTCATCCGGTAAAAGTATTTCTTTCTACCGAAAATTTTCTTTACATCCGACATATTGAAATGTTGCATTATATAGAGTTAATGCATTTTTCTCGGAGATTTCCCTTTAATTGAAATATGCCGTCGAAGTTGGAGCGCTGAAACTTGTGCAGTTCCATCGACGCCGATTGCAGGGAAAGATAAAAAAAAGAAAAGAAAATAGAAAAATGGCATTAATAACGGGTCGCGAGGTACAATAAAATCGGTCGATCGGGTTTCCCAGTAAATCTCGAAAGACAGGGAAAAATCGATCAATCGAAAGAGATTGTCCGATTGCGCCGGCCTGCGCCGTCGAGTAATTGACCGCCATAAACTACGCTATCTACAAATACGCGAGCGACGGCGTTTACGGGCTGATTTATAATTTCGATAATTGAAGACCTAATCGGCGAGGACTTTTTTGCACACTTCCCACCCGGAAATCTGATTCGAGGCCCCAGCGACGATTTCGAAGATCTGCCACGGACTTGGCGTTAATAAATTCGGTCTTATTACACAGGGGGCGATATAAAAGATTCATAATACATTATTATTAACCGATCATGCCTGATTATATGCGGGGGGCTCTCCTACGTCGACGGACTTTGTAAATTAATCGACTTGCGATTATTGCACTAATCGTATCCCTCGGCGCAATTTTCTGGGAAATGGTTACGTCAAAAGCATGCATCGGACTTTAATGCACTTTTTAATGCACTCGATCCGGCAAGGTCGCCGGAAATTGGGAGTGCACAATATTGAGCACATTGTTGTACATACGAAATTATCAACTTTTATGTACGACTTGAAAAATTCTGCCATCATAAAGTTGCATTAAACAGCGGGCAACATTGTCTTCCTAAGCATTTAAATGCCTCGAGTGTGCAGTGTTAAGTCTATCTACTTTCAACGACCGTGCAATATTGACATCTATCCCGCATTTATGTGCAACTAGTGTGCAGCATTGTCGGAAATGCGATTTTATTCAGCGCTCGTGCAATATCGTCTTATTATACGTTTATATTCAGCGGTCGTGCAATAGTCTCATTACACGCTCATATGCACCGATCCTGCAATATTGTCATATCGCGCGTTTACATCCACCGATCTTGCAATATTGTCCTATCGCGTGCTCGGGGTATACTTCAGATGCGATCTGGCAATTTTCCCGGTTTTACCGCGAATTCCGGAATTATCTACACGGAGCTCGTAAACGTAGGCGTGATTACAGGCCGCGCATCGGCGATTGTTTAAACATTACTCCGAAAATTCGCAATTCTCCCCGCTTTTTTTTTCTCTCCCCCTTCGAGAGGGAACCTGAATCCCGCACTTCCGGGACGGAGATATTGTATAATAAATAGAAATAAACAAATTCATCATTCATTCATCGCCCTGTCGGTCGATTTGTTAATTTTTATTAGGGTTCATCAACCCTACGTAATGCCTCCTCCGTTATCAAAAAAAAAAAAATATGCAAAAAAACCCCTTCCCTCCAAAAATTTCTCGATTCTTCAATTTTTAATTTTAATTCTCGATATCTAATCGGGAAATCCAGAAGGCAGAGCCATGTGTTGATAAAAATATATAAGATATATCGCGAGATTGGGAGGAGGAAGATTACTTATCGGAATCGGGATATCGACCGCCATGATAGATTATCAGAATGTTAGTTAAAAACGTTGGACTAATTAAAATCACGAAAATGCTTGTGGAGTTTATCTAATAGATAGGATATGTTGCATTAATTGATGGTTAACCGGCGATCTGGGCGGAGAAAAGCCTCTGATAAAATAAACTGATATCGTAGATTTACCTTCTACTCGGTATTAAATACTAGGCTTCGATTTTCTGAGTGAATTAAATATGTTACGAGGATAGTAATGCCGCGTTTATTTCGAGCGCGGGTCAAAAGTCGGTTTTTTTTTCTTTTTTTTTTCCCGAGAAATCGCAGGAGAATTTGCATAATTCGGTCGGATCGAAAGGTTGGCCAGGTCGAATATCAGGGGAAACAAAACCTGGCAACGTGAATTAGATGAAATTTATAAGAAAACAATAAGAAAAAAAAAGGAACCCGATTGTTCGGCTACGGAGTAATAACCGTACTCGAGGGAAACACTATAATCGCGGGGGATTACAAATCAAGCCTAATTGCGGAGGGAACGACATTGCAAAACCATATCCAGCCGATTTGACGCCGCCATGAAAGGGGGGGATATTATCTAATATCTCTTTCCATGCTCGATAGATACGTAGATTGTAATAGTAGGCAAAGCACCGGGGACGGTTTGATTTCAGGGCGCTGGCCCATAAATTGCACGCTTCTGCGAGTCGTTACACCTCGACTTATCCTCCTGGACGAGATTTCGATTTCATCGATCTTCGCAGAGAGGCCGACTCATTGATTTGCCCGCCAATTTCCCCGCAATTCCTCGCGGGAATTAATTCGAGCTCGTTAGGATAATTTACTGTCTCCCCTAACCTCGTCGACCCTTTTCTGTTTCCCAGATATCTTAGCGTTACTACATTCTCAATTAACAATTCCGTAAATAACGCATCCTTTCCCCCCGTGAAATTCGGCAAGCAATATGCAAATCGGTCTCCCGGTAAAACTTGCGGGTAAAAGATTTCAGGTTGATCCGAGAGCGTAGGTGAAAATAATTTCCTTCCTCGAGAACCGATTGTATTTGATTTCATGTGATAAGCAACAGTGTGATTCGGTAACAAGAGACGATCGGCCTTAAAATCGAGACAACGTGTGTCGGTGATTTCCAACGATTTACAGTGATTTCTACTTGGAATTTCCTGACTTCCACGTGATTTCGAGCATTAAAATCCATGATTTCCTGAGTGAATAAACCCTCGGGTTGAATGTTACTTTCTTCACCCTTTGGCTACTAAGAGCGCCTAAAGGCGCCCGACGTTTGGTCCAATATTGCCCGCACGGTCAGACGAATTTCGCCCATATGTCGAAATGGCTCCGTGTTCAAAGGGTTTAAAGAAGCGCAAATGCTCTCTTACGGTTAATGATTTTATGTATTCTTACTTCAATTCTATGTAGATTAGTCCTTGATAAAGAAAAAAAATTATTTTTAGAACCAAGAAAAAAAAAAGACAGAACGGCTTAAGACAATATGGCGGCCACGAGGAAGGTGAAGGCTCGAAGAGCGCGAGACTTAATCGGCCGATTTAATGGCGATACAAGGCCCGAAAGGCTGTGCCATTAATCATCGCACGTGCAGATGATAACGCGTACGTAGATGTCGTAATCGACGTACCTCTCGCGGTTAATGACTTTTTTATCCGCGTCGGATATTTCGCTCGGGCGATTTCCTTTCGGCGTCCCTCGGGGGATTTTTAATTAATTTAATCAGTCTTCACGCCAACGAGTGGCGACTCGCAAGGTCCCCCAGCGCTTAATCACTTTTTTCCCCCCATTTAAAAATATTTCGCTCATAAATACCGCCGTACCCCTTTTTGCCATTCCTCTCGTTTCAGGAATAACTGCGCGACTCGGATCACTAAAAGCGACTTTAAAGGCGGTTTACGGTAGTTCCCTCGAGTTTGCGTTAATATGGTCCGCACGAATCGCAGCAAGTCATGACTCGGTACCCGTTCTCCATAGTAATCCATGAGCACCGTTAGTACGGTCAAATTACAATGCCATCGATGGAACACGTCTCAATTGATGGGATTTTTACATCTTTCCTTCAGTACATTCTATTTCTCTGGACGATTCCTAAAGTATGATACAACATATTTACAGCAAGCAGTAGGTACGGCAAGTACCATTTTTATCGAGATTTAATCAAAACAATGAAAATAAATCTTCTACCCTGCAATTACGGGCTGCCGGTGGAGAGGACCATTTTCACGAATAAATTTCAAGAGATGGCAACAATTTACAGGAAACAATAGCCACGCCAGGTTCAATTTTACGGATAAATTTTAAACTACGACAATTGATAGGCACGGCGAGTACCATTTTTATTTAAACTCGAGAATGAATTAATCAATGAAAATAAATTGTCTGACCTGCAAATACGGGCTGGCAGCGGAGAGGACCAGTCGATGAGCAAGGAACCTCTGGCCTCCTGGACAGCAAAGGGCGACATCGGCAAACCTCTGGGACAGCATGGCATCCCTGAGGAACTCGCCGACATCCGGAGCCCTTCGGGACACCCTGATCACTTCACCCATCATACCGCAGCGATGCGATCACTCGTTTCTCTCCAAAATACGCCACATAACCTTCAAAATGGCCATCATCGTCGGCCCGTCTCTCATCGTCTCTATCAGAATCGACATCGAGGCGATAGCGATCTCGCCATGGCACCTTCGACGTGTAAATAGAGGAAGAAAGGCACTAGGACACGAAGAAAGGGCCCTTCGGCATGGGCAACGTCGCGTATGGTAAATCTATGATAAAGCCAGAGTCGATGGCCCGTCGATCAGGATCGAAGATTGGCTTTATCGACTCAGGTGACGTCGTGCCAGGAATAATTTCGAATTGCCGCAATGAGCGTGAATAATGGGCCCTATCGTGTCGGGCACGTGCCCGGGACCATCAAGAAAACGGTCTTCATGGTGATGGTCCCGGGACCATATCGCCGATCGTGATTACCGATCGCGATATAATGCCGCACGTGATGCGGTGGTCTCTACAAAGAAACCACTGAACGCAAGAAAGTGACCGGCACGAATGTTTTTAGCCTGCCGAGAGCTGATGAGATGCCGACGTGCGGATGGTCTTCTTGCCAATTACGTAGACCACGACAAGATCTGGTCGGGTATGATCGGTTCTCGCGATCCCTCGTAGACGGTTTTGTCCGACTTTCCCTGCTTATCTTCGAGGCTTCTGTTCCACGTGGGTACCGATGACAGGTCTTTGAGCCCCCAAGGTGGATACGTGCGCTCCCGAGGCTACCAACCCCAGGGGTAGCCTGCTAATGGGTGGTCTCCTGGGTGGTCACGTCTTCTGGGGCCTCCAACCGCGACAACTCCGGGTAATCTCCTGAAGAGAAGGGCTTAATGATCGCCGATGTCTTCGTCCACCTTGACACGTCATGGGGCAACCTACAAAATCGTGTCCTGGGTCAGTTCGGGCTCGGCTTCCGTGGTGAACCTTCGGCGACACTGTTTGGTCTTTGTCCCTTTGTTCGACCCCACCACCCTGTGGTGTTTGACCGACACTCGGGGACTAATGCCCGGGTCCCTTGGAGGAGGGCCTCGTAGGTCCTGGGGGCTTTGAGGACGAAAGGTCCTACGAAATCGAGGATCCCGTCATCCAGCGATCGCGGGGTTGGCTGGGCGAGAGGACCTGTCGCTGCTGCGACTCGGCTGGTCGACTTTGGTCGACTGGGCCCGATCGTGCTGGACTGCCATCCGTGGACCCCGCAGTCCGCGGCAGCTGCTCACAGTCTCCGCGGGACTCGACCAACTCCTCCCATGCCGGCCGGCCACCCCCACTCCGCGGCCCGCTGGGCCTCTTCGGGCCTCTTCGGGCGTCCTCGGCCCTCGTCGGGCCCCGTCGGGCCCGGAAGACCCCGCGCGGCGCCAAGACCATCCAAGACCAGTCGGGACCTGCGTCGTCCGCCGGTGGTTACTTACTTACGCGTGCGCGAGCTTTCCTTTTTTCACCCATTAACTCCACCTCCGTCGCCACCTCCTCTGCCAGGTGTCGGTCTCTTCGTGGTGACATCAAGGTGCTACCGGAAGTGGATCCCTTGCATTTCCTGGGGACTTTTAAAACGCGATGCCACTTCGGAAAAAAAATCCATTGAACCAAAGAAATATTTCGTTAATTCGGAGAATAATTATCTGACTCAAGTAAACTCGAAAATAAAGAATCGGATGCGACGGAAATTATTCTTTGGATATACGAATTAACTAAATGCTTCTTTGGTATTATGTCCTTTATCGGTAATTAGTTATAAAATTTAAGATTCTTATCAACCGTATATCGAGGTGTGTATATACGTCTTTAGTACATTAAGGATTGATTTTAATGAAGTTCTTCACCTTTGCAGGGTTTTATCAGGTCCTGCAAGTGATTGCAACATCTTTGAACCAGCAACTCCAGGAAGTGCGACGTCGTCGTCCAGTTCGCACGCTCGGTGTCTTCTTGTAGAGGATGTTCCCCGTACCGGTATCTTCTTGTCGGTACAGCTTCTTGCTCGATACCCATGTTCAACCCTGTTTACCGTGTCGATACGCGAATTGCGATCGGCTACATTGTAAATGCACGAGTTTCTCGGAAGAGAGCTGCACCAGTTAGTCCATTGCCATCTAAAGGCGTGTTAACGAGAAGCGAGAATGAAAAAAGGGGTATAAAATACTCTGTTCTGCATTTAACACCTAAAGTGTATCCTGCCGTGCGCAGGCTAGTATCGTTTCAAGAAACTCGGCAGAGTTCCGCACCAAGTACACACCTAAGCGCATATATACTCAAAACGCTCATCCAGTCATTACCTGCGAAGTTTAGCTTTCTTTGGCTTAAAAATATGGAGAATATATTTTTTCTACATTATGCCACTCAACGGTTTGCATTGCCAAGAAACTCGGCTGAGTTCCGCGCCAAGTGCACATAAAAACACATGTATACCCGAAACGCCCATGTAGTAATTATCAGCGTAATTTAACATTGTTAGGTTTGTTTAGCTTAAAACTTGAGAGAACATACATTTTTTATTTTTCTAAGTCGCTTTGCACGATCAGCGATGACGATTAACGTTGTTAGCACCTTTTCGCATCGTCACTCGTTATAAAGCTCTCAGGAAAGTCGACCATCCATCGTTCCTTTATTTATTGCCAATTTTCGAACCTTCCAAGTGGGAAAATGTGGTGCCCAACGTATTCGTTTAATTATCACCACCTTGTTACGGTCGTGCCAGTCGGTCGGTGATGAATGTTGATGCAGCTTTCACTCCGGATCAGTCCGAGATACGTCTCGCGTTTACGAGGCGAGAATCGTAAATCTAATCGATCGACGTAAACCGTCACTGAATTTTTTTCCACCGCTTGGACGAAAATAGAGCTCGTTTGCGGGTTTCTCATCACTTCCGGGCCGCGAGGAAAGATTTGCCTAAATTATGGAAACGTTTCATGTAAGTGTTAATGTGGATTTTCTCGCCTCGCTGGCGTAAGTGGCTCGAGAAAGTCGACGGGATAATAAAAAAAGGGGACGACTTTCCGTGGGTTAAGGAGTTTATTTTTATTTGACATGCTCATGCAAAGAGGCGCTAAGTGCACCGAGTGCCGAGTGCAAGGGAGCCTGGACCCTGCAGCGGGAACAGGGAGAATTTAGGCTAACGACGTTAGTGAACGCGCACCAGTGAAACGGTACCCACTCGAAATCGCATTTGCTCGATAACTGTGCAGGAAAACAGAGTCAAGCCTCGCTAATGCCTACTAAACGATAACTAAGAGTGGATGCTGAAAGGTTGAGGTCGCCTCGTGGAGACGCAAGGACGAGGAGATGCAAGCTCCGCGGCTGATAATCCTAAGGAAAAAAATTCCTGGAATCGGGAAATCGAAAGTTTAATAAGAATTGTTGAAAATAGTGCCTCTATAAATGGCAACTAAATGGTAACTAAGAGTGGACGCTGAAAGGTTGAGGTCGCCTCGTGGAGGCGCAAGGACGAGGAGATGCAAGCTCCGCGGCTGATAGTCCTAAGGAAAAAAATTCCTGGAATCGGGAAATCGAAAGTTTAATAAGAATTGTTGAAAATAGTGCCTCTATAAATGGCAACTAAATGGTAACTAAGAGTGGACGCTGAAAGGTTGAGGTCGCCTCGTGGAGGCGCAAGGACGAGGAGATGCAAGCTCCGCGGCTGATAGTCCTAAGGAAAAAAATTCCTGGAATCGGTAAATCGAAAGTTCAATAAAAATTGTTGAAAATAGTGCCTTTATAAATGGCAACTAAATGGTAATTAAGAGTGGACGCTGAAAGGTTGAGGTCGCCTCGTGGAGGCGCAAGGATGAGGAGTTGCAAGCTTCGCGGCTAATGGTTCTAAGGAAAAAAAATTCCTGGAGTCGGGAAATCGAAAGTTCAACAAAAATTGTTGAAAATAGTGCCTTTATAAACGGGAACTAAATGATAACTATCTGGAAGCTCCATGAGAAATAATTAGAAGGAAAAAGATTTTAGAAAATGGAAACCGAGAGTCCCCAATTTCTCGTTAAAAAGAGCGACTCTGTGAATTTCTAATTACAAGAGACCCGCGACATGCAAATTTGACCCTGAGGTTTGTTCGCTATCGACAAAACAACATCAAAGGACACGAAGTTGGAACGACGACACAAAGGAGTCAATTTCCCCGGTTGAAGTGTACAGAACAGAGCTCGAGGTTTCGGGCTTCGAGATGCAAATGCGATCTTCAGCCTAAATAGGATCCGTGAGGAACATTGTCACCACAAAAGTCAGGAACTGTGCCACCGCATTGTCCTTTGAGAGGAGCTAAGAGTATTCTTTTCATTCACGATCACGCCTGAAAAAGTCGAAAAAGTTGGCTCGAATGTTTCCCTGGCACTATAAATAAAGGGGAAATTTAAATAAAAATTAAACGAAACTTAAATAAAATTTGTAAGAAATCCGTTCTCACGGTTCTCCTGTTCGTAAGAGCGGGGTAAAAAAAAATGTATGGGGAAATGGAACGTTGGATGAAATCCCTTCTCACAGTTGTCCGGGTCGGTGAGGAGTAAAAGAACCGCCGCCACCTGAAAAAGAGCACAACATCGGAAGCAATGCACCTATGCGATGGAATTCGGTTTATGAGGTGCACTTACGAATGGCATTTCCACGCCGGCAAAGTGCGGACTTACGAAAGCACGTACCGTGGTCTAGTGCCACGGAATCGGCGTACTCGGCGATGTGCCGACTATTTGCGGAATACTGAGTCGCCGGTAATTGCGTGCGTATGAATATGTACCCCGAGTGTCGGTAAGTGTCTCTAAACGAGGGAAAAAAACAATCCCCCGAGGTAAGGACTCGCAATCGGACGGCCGTATCGGCGAAATTGACAGAACTCGGAATTCGAGTTAAGTGCCCGACTCGCCGGGCTAAGTGCACGACTAACTGGGCAATGTGCTTTAGAAATGCCAACTAAAATAATAACTAACATGTCGAGGATCTAGAAACGTTCCAGGTGAATGTCTACCAGTGGCAATTGCTAGATCGACGCCGTAAAATCGCATTGTCAATCGATTTGCTTAAATTACCGCTCCACGCCTTTTCCCGGCCCAGATTTACGGTTTCTCATTTTTTACACGCATACAAAATGCCCGATTAGCGACGGGATACCTTTCGATGACATTTCTTATTATCTAAAGCTCGGGGCTGTGATACCCTGAGAAATGAAAATTTAATTAAAGCCAAAGATGCATTGCTACAACAAAATCCTGCGATCGAGTACATCCAAAGAAATGTCAGGAAGAGTAAGCGAAATTAGTTTAAGTGGGCGGTATCATTTTTTTTCTCAACGAAATAATTGTTTCTTGCAATTATATATGATTCAGGCGACAATATACATATTAGCTTCAGCCAATTAATCGTTTTTCTCAGTGTAGAGTCGATTTGGATGAACTTATCAGCACTTGCAGTCGCGTTGAAAATTCCGCGTCAATGTAATTCTTACAAAGACACTTGTTACGCAACGTTGCAATTCTAACGTGGTTTATGTGGGGCATGAAAGTGTGATCGGGTGGATAAATTCACTTTTGTGGCGGGAATTCGAAAAGCACTTTCAACCGCCAGCGAAATATCAATAAACGCCGTCGAGGAAATTTCCATTACTAATGCCACGCCGCCATGTTAAGGTCGATTTGCATGATTCGCGCATCTCGCATTTTCGTCCGAAAAATTATAGGAACGTCGACTACATAAACCTTGTCCGGATCCCGAAGCCGAAATTTACTCCTTTCGGAATTTGCATATCGTCAAGTCACGCTCCGTGATCCTAGCCGACACCGTGGACAAGTTTACAACATGTCTTATCCGAAGTTAATGTAATCCACTTCATTTCTTTTAGCTTTTAATCGAAATCACAAAGTCTTCGATGTTTTCCGTTTCTTCAGGAACTACTTTTCTCTTTCCGTTATCCCGGGACGTTTAAAAATGATATTCATAAGATAACGCGAAATAATCTTAACGAATACCGTCAGAGTTATAAATATTATTTAGAAAGAATATATCATTTCTACGTTTCCTCGTAAAGATTGGGACGGTAAGACGATCTCGTTTCCCGTAACTGCTCCGGAACCAACGACGTGAGCGCAGCCGATAGTCTAGAACGACGCGTACTCGTAATCGATAAGAGGCTGTATTAACACGATGCAATCACCTCGAGAGATAGGTTAGAACGTTATCATTTCGAACTCCTTTTGCGAGGAGGAAATCGTTCGATAGTGACCCCTTACCGAACGGCTAATTCCCCGGAGCAGGAAGTAACGGATCGGAATTATCGACCTATCGGTTCCAGAAGCTTCTCGAACCTTTACAACCTCGACCAACCCTAACCTCAAATCGAGGGATAAGTCGGCCTGAATTTTATCCCAAACCTAAATTCTAATCTGAAATGAACGAGGAATTAATTAATCCAGGAGTGTACGCAATAAATGCAAACGTACAAGAAAGCGTCGCAGGAAAAAAGAAAAAATGTAAATGCACAAGAGAGCCTCGTAACGACGCAGTTTTTTCTCTAAGTCAATCGCCCTTGTAATGCTCCCATTCGATCGCAATTTCGCTTTGTAAACGGCGCTAGTTGCAGAGTACAGACGTAATTATTCCGTTGAGCAATGGCGGCCAGCCGGACGTCGTTACGCGATCGGTGAGCTCGGTGCCGTTAAACGATTAGAAAATTGAAGCATCTAAAACCAGAAAAAAAAGAGATTTATTCTTCCCAAAACTTGACGGGGAAAAAAATGTCGAGTATTTCATTTGTGATAGATAAGATTGTGATAAAATAATGAATGTCACGTCTCAAAAGTGAATCCTTCTACATTTATGATGAACTTCGAAAAAAAAAATTTGCAACGTTATATCAGAAGTTTGTGAAATTTTGCAGCAAAAATAAGCACACGGATATTAAATTTATAATATATGTTATTAATGTTTGGAAATGGTATACAATGTACCATGTCTGGATAAAACTTCGGAAGTTGTATAAAACTGTAATAGTTTCTTTTTAACAGCGTAACTTTTCTGCGTTTTCAAGAAAATCTCATCCTTCGTCATTAAAACTAGATTGCCCGGTTGCGACTGCGCATTTCTTCCCCGACTGGACCGACAATCTCGCCAGGGGCATCAATTTAATTATCCCCGAGTTCAATTACCTAAGGTGCACTTCGCTGCAATAATGCAACGATGCACGTGCACTATCCGGCGGTTCCTCTAACATCGCGCATTACTTTTTTCTTCCCCCCCGTTTGATTCGCTTTTTCATTAGGTCGCGCAAACAACGACCAGTTGCGATATAGAACTGCGCTCGGAAGCAATGAGGTTATGTCGCACACCGGTTATTAGTTTAAACGTCGGTCGCAACTAAATAATTGCGACCTGTGGTGGATAGATCGCAGATCCGGATAGAGTTAATTGCTTATTAAGCGCAATTAGGGCATTCTCTGGAGATCTGAAATTATCCGGCTCGGAAGAGGAGAGAAGAAAGATCCGCATTGTTGTCGAAGGATTGATGATCATCGCAAATCGCCGATTTTGAGAATATGAAAGCCGATGGAAGACGTTTCCTGGATTCAACTTGTGCGGGGAATGAAAATACGTATTATGATTTATAAGCGAATAAAGAAGTGCCGCCATGTTTGTATGTCGTTTCCCTTTCTCTGTACACTTACAAAGTGAAATTGTCGCACGCAGGGTTGGGTAATTTCGCATTTTTCGAGGTTTTTGACGCATATTACGTAAGCATGTAGTTTACCGGAGAAAATCGTAGGAAACTAGTAAATTACGTTTTGTAAATATTATGAATGCCGCAGATGGATGATATACGGCTTCTACTAGGTTATAAACGTCTTTCAGCACGTATATAAACAAATATGTCATGGAGATTTTCAAGAAATATTTCAAATATCTTCGAATGAAATCTACAAGAAATCTTAAGAAATCTGTCGCTTGAGATATTTAGCAAAGATTACAAAGATATATTTAGAAATTATTCTATGCTACTAGGGGTGCGTATGATTAGTAACTTGGCGAGATACTCTACCGAGTTTTCTGACTTAACGAAGTGAAGAAAATGTTAAGTGAGCATCGTCCGAGGGGAACTTCGCCTTTCTGCCATGGAAATGATGGAAGGCAGTTCCCGATTGTTAGTAAGTGACATGTCGCCGCTTTTACGACGGGTTATAACAGGCAGGGAAATTTATGAGAGATTTCTTCGCTTGCGCGTGCAAAATTCAGTATGATGAAAGTATCGGGGGTTAAGAAGCAACCGTGGACGCCTGCGATTCCTTGTCGACATCCTGATAATATTATTTCCTCGGATTACACCACGGCTAAAGTCTTCATACCTTCCTATGACAGGTGAGATTAAATAACATGATAATTTGATAAGGCAACTCGAACTTTCCCTAGTAAATAAAATTACAATTATTATCCTTACGTAAATGTCATTTCCCTTTCAGAGAGCCTAAACCGTGCATCGAGCAGTTATTAACAAACGATTACCAACGAATCTGGTGGAAGGAACACGAGGCTTGGATTAAAATGCAATTCCGAGAGCCAGAGAAAAAGAAAAAGTTTCACCCACCAAACGCGGTATAAAATGTTGCAGGGAAAAATAGCTGTATTCCGTATCTCTTATTTTTTTTTTTTTTTTTCATGAAAAGCTAATAATAGTTCCCTAACTCCTAGGTTGTTCCTAAGAAAAAAAGAGAGACCACCTTGAACAAGTTACGAAATAAATCCGACCCAACTGCTAAGACGAAAACGGCGAAGAAAAAATCGACAGCGGTGAAGAAATAATTTGTTGGTTAAATATACCTTTCCAAATTGTGTACGGATATTCTCAAGAAATTTAATACCTTATTTTTAGACTGTGTAATTGTAGGATATATTTTATAAATAAAAGTAATGACAATGACGCCTTATTTCCGATCCGGATGGAAGGCCTAATAGCTTAACAACATTTTTCAACTGTTCTTTATTGAAATGAGGAAGAAATTATGCATAGCCAATGCTATAATTTCGCCTGAAATATGTAATTATGTACATGGAGGGTAACTAAGGGATCCTAGTTGTTTACAAATGGCAGACCGTTTGATTTCAGGGATGCTTCGTCCCGATAAAATCTAATTTTAGAAGATTTAAATTAAGTGCCAAGATGGAGGAGTCTAAAGAATGCACGGTGCAAAAATCTGCCAAAAAATTGACGGAGGACATCCAAAATATGACCAACTACAAGAGCTTGTACAATGAAATTCAGGTAATCCGTTCTTGCTTTTTAAATGTCTCTCAAAACCCTGCACCGGGGATAACAATTCATTGAACCAAAGAAATATTTTGTTAATTCAAAGAATAATGATTTGGCTAAAAAATAAATTGTCCAAATAATTCCAAAGAAATGTTGCCTCCGATACATTGGAGTTTATTTGAGTCAAACAATTGTCCTCTTAATTAATAAAATATTTCTTTGGTTCAATTCTATTTTTTCTTCTCGGGGTGTATGTTGTACTTTTTTTGGTTTTAATTCCCAGAGATTGGTAGCTTCTGCAGCCGTGAAGAAAGTTGATTTTAAAAGCACCCTCCTCCAAGCTCTGAAAAATAATGGTTTGGAAACGGAATTGCGAAATACGGTGTTTCACTGGGTTAGGTCACAAGTAAGTAAATTACAGGACTCTCATGGTAGATAAGAGTTGTGAAAAGAGTATTTATAAAATTTTCTGCAGCCAGTTCCGGACTCCTCGTCAGTGGACACGGATTTGGGATATTTGAGAAAAGCTCAGATTCAGTGGGAACGTCGAATTCAGAAATCATTGAATTCCATGTGCAATGAATTAAACGTACCTTTAGCTAGAATAAGACCTAATGCCGATAGAGATGAACTTGCTGAAAAGTGGAACGAACTGAGCACGTACTTTATCGGTACGATAGTATTCTTATAGTATCACATTCCCTGTAACTCTTTTAAAAGCTATAATAAGTGAAAAAAGATCGAAACTACAGTAACAAGGTTGTAATTACAGACTTGTCTCAATACAGGCCACTGTATGCTCCGAAAGACTTTCTGGAGGTCCTCTTTTCGGTTCGGGATCCATCGTTTAAACGACAAACGTAAGGTCTTAAAACAAACCTCATTTTGACAAAACTCTAAAGCAAAATCGTATTTTAGAGGAGAACCGAATTGGGAATTCAGTCACATCCAGATTAGAGTGAAAACGCTGGTGCAATTGGTGAGTGCATACTGGAAATGAAAATTCATATTTTCATAAAAGCATTAATATATTAAAAGAATGATAATTTCCTTAACAAGTAGAGAGCGATGTATCCGGAATTATCCCAAGGTGTGCCATTGTTGGGCGTGAATCCCAACATGCCTGTTGCTGGTAATTTCCCAAATTTAGAAGCCGAAAGAACTCATCTAGGCGAAAAAGTCCTGCAGTCGAATCACGCTCCCATTGCACAGGAATTCTTGAAACGTGGAAGCCCCAGAGCTCTCAGAGGACGACTTTGGTCCTTGGTCTTGGGTTCGGTTGTTAAGGATAATGTACGAATTTTTTTTTCTTCTCCCATACATCTCCAAAACACAAGAATTTCCTTGTAAAATGGTACTTATATTAATTAATCATATTATTCAGGACGCAGAGTACTACGAAGAACTGAAAAGTATGGTCTTGCAGTATGACATTATGGTAGACAAGCTGATCATCAAGGTATGATCTACGGTTCAAGTGGAGTCCTCGGAATAGAATAAGCTTTATGATTGTAGCAAGATAAAAATATAAATAAGAATTATACCTCAAAAATAATATTTTCAGGATGTCCAGTTAACTGCGAGTAACGATGACCAGTATTTTGTCTTCGAAGATGTTTTATATAAGACGATGCTATGTTTCTCGAGAGACTCTGAGGTTCTGGCTCCTGTGACGACGGACAGAAGTGCAGGGGGTCAGGTCATTCATGCCGTTCTTCAGGGAAAGCCTGCTACGCTGGAAAATACTGTTGTGTTTCCTCCCAGTGGAGTCATTCCTTTTCATGGTTTCACTATGTATGGTAAGCTTGCCAGAAGTGGGGAATTTTAATTGTTATAAAAATCATGAAATTTTCTACAATATTCATATGGAATCGTCATTTACAGCAACTCCATTCTGCTACCTGTACGACGATCCATGCATTATGTATTACACATTTAGGGCGTTTTATCTACGTTATTGGTTTCGTCTTCACACGGTCTCCAGTCACGAGCAAGGAATAGTGGCACTGTGTTTGCTTTTCGAAAGATTGCTACAGTGCCACGAGCCACAATTGTGGGCTTACTTCAGAAATTTGCATATACAGCCGTGAGTCAATTATATGCTATTATAGCAAAACATCGTGTGACGTAGGTCTGAATATGTGTTCTATTTACATTCCTTGCATGCAGAATTAAAGTTGTGTTCAAGTGGCTGATGCGAGGCTTCAGTGGCCACTTACCTCCAGAACAATTACTGTACTTGTGGGATTTGGTACTCGGATATGATTCCTTGGAAATTATACCCCTCCTTGCCGTGACCATCCTAAGTTTCAGGAAAGAAAATTTAATGCAAGTTAATACATTGCATAATATCGAGGTAAGGAAAACCTCAAATTTATTTACACTTACCGCGTCATTAATGTAGAACATTCAGGACGTAGCAAAAATATCGAATCGTTGCCAAGTATTACATGAAGCTTCTAGAAAAGTTGAAATTTGCTTTCAGGCTGTTTTAGCAGACCTCTCATCTCTGAAGATTATGCCCCTGCTTCAGCTAGTCCTTCTGAAAGATTAATTTTATTAACGATTATGAGTATATCGCATCTGGAAATTCCTCACAATGTGTCAGATATACATACTAGAAAAATGTTATGATAGCGACATGTACAAAATAACAAAATCCCATCAACAACTGCTATAAAATTGCTGTTATCAATTTCAAGAGTATTTTTTTACGCGTTTAAAAATTAAACACCATATGATCCATTTTAAATGAGAAACTGTATTATCGACACATAAATACCACACTTATAGCGTAAAATAACTAACGGAACTCTCTGTGTCGAAAAAGTGGGCTCGGCCTCGCCCAATCCGAGAGCTGAATCGCTGACAGGGGTCGCTATATACAGGAGTAACTCATTTCTGACAGAGATGAGTTGCGCCACTACTGAGAGGTAAAAGGTGGCAAGTGCATTAGCCGTCAACATCCCGCACCGGGGAGCAGCACAAGACACGATCGCGCAACCCTGCCTCATGTACTCGTGATGGTAATACCATGTGAGTGTTGACGGTGGTGGCTTACCTACGCTTACCGACCCTGCTCGCTTGTCATGTCGTTGACGATATACGTCAAAAATGTCTAATACATAGTTGATTAAAAAATTTCAAAATTGATTATTAGAATTTGGGGATTTTATGATGATTAGGATTTTATTAAAATTTATTAATCCACTATGTATTACACATTTTTGACGTATGGTCGTCAAAATGTCTAATACATAGTTGATTATTAACCCCTTGGCCTATACGATATATGCCAATTGCGCGACTTTGCCATGAGTCAGACTCGTGGTTATAGGTCAAAGGGTTAAATTTCAAAATTGATTATTAGAATTTGGGGATTTTATGATGATTAAGATTTTGTGATAATAGGGTGTCCTCAATTACCGTACCGTCGCTTCTCCGGGTCGACACCTGACCGCAGATACCTGAAAAAGGTACCCTTGTACTCCCATTACATCATCTTATAATTACGGATTTTCCGTTAAGGTGACGAGAAAGAGGCAACCGAGGGGTCGGTTGATAAGGAAATTTTTCACAAAACTGGTGTGACACAAAAAGGTGTACCTAATCGTTTGAAATTTTATAACGTGAGTATAAAGACCCTAAAAAAGGGTTCAATAGCCATGAAATTCCGTTATTATAAANCCATCCTTATGGGATGACACCGATCCGCGAACTAGCTGTGAAGTAGAATTTAATTAAGGTAAACTTTCACTTTCTCGTAAAATAAATAAGGTAAATGAAGAGTAAAGTCAAGGCGAGTGCCATGAATGTTCTTCCCTTACCGTCAAAAGCGAGCAGTGTCGGAAAGCGTAGGTAAGCCACCACCGTCAACACTCGCATGGTATTACCATCACGAGTACGTGAGCCGTCAACGGCTACTGGTAGATGGTATCGCCATCGCGAGTGCGCGAGCCCCTACCAGAAATTCGTTGCGTCACCCTTGGGGGCTAAAAACGGTGAAAGGTGACGTACGAAACCAGAGGGCAGCATGTGATGCGATTGCACAACTCTGCCCGTGAGCAATCTCCCAACTCATCTCTGGATTTAATTTCTCCTCTCCGATTTAAACTTGCCGCTGCTTCGGTACGTGGTACCCGACTCCACCACCTGGCGGCGCCATATCACGAGAAAACCATGACCGCTGCTGGTCGATTGCAGGTGAAATTTTTACTATTTGCTATAAAAGTGCATTAGTCCGATTTGTCGTCCAAGTTATTACTGATTGTCAGGATTTTCAAATCGTTGGTAAACATTCTGAAAATGATAAAGATAAATTATTGTAAGAAGTGAATTGTCAACAGATGGCGAAGAAGAAAAGTGCTTGAAAGTAAACGTTGAATTATATGATCATTGTGACGAATATCTATTTACAGTCGAATCGAATATGATGAAACATCTGTCATGGACCTTGAGAAGATGTATTTTACAGCATAAAAATAGTCTGATTGCTGTTCAATCTTCTGAGAAAGTGAGGTTACCTAACCTGTACACTTTTCAGTTACGGTATTTATTCCAAAAACAACCACCTGCTTTAGATACTAAAACAATTGAAAGTATAGAATTACTAAAATGTGAAATAAAAGATCTTGACAAATCCAATCCTTTGTCAGTGGTTATAAAAGTTATGGAAGTTTTGCATTGCTCCAAAGACACAGCACTTAAATTAATTAATGAAAATAAAAATCTCGTGGTAATTCCTAAGGAGGAACTCCAGAAAAACTATGAAACTCTTAAAAAAGCTCATGCTAAGAATACATTTATGCATAACCATGCCTGGCTGCTTTGTTTATCGAACAGAGAGCTGACTGTTAAAGTTTATATAGTAAATAAGTTAAAAATGAAATTAAAGGAGGTTGCACCATTGATGAAACTTGACGAGACAAATTTGTCTCAAATTGTTACATATACACTGCTTCAAGAAACAAAATATGGCAACAGACTTGTGTATCTCTCAAAACTTTTGCAGGTAAAACTTAATTTAATAATTACTCATGTGTATTGCAAATTACGTTATTCTTGTTGTATCCGCTTTGAAATGAGATATTTATTATTGCTTCTCATCAGTGTCCAGTTTCTACAGTATGCGAAATAGTGATAAGGAATAAGTATTTATTAACCATGCCAATAAAGAAGCTAGAAGATATAATGGTTCTTGTTGAAGGTAAATTGGCTTAAGTTTATAAGAATATTATTGTTTATAAATTTAACATTTACTATGAAACTTCAAAATTATTCTTCCTAACAGAATTTAATCTTAGTAAAGAAGATATCGTGAGAGATCCTTGGATATTTTGTTACAATGTTGAAAACGTACGCGAGCGACTAGAAGCGGTTCAAGAACTTGACTTAGGCAAACTTAAATTATGGATGATTCGATGTCCAAAGAGTCGTTACGAAAAGTAAGTGCTGTAAAATTCATTTAAACATATATTTAATAAGTTTGCCACATTCTTTTTGTTTAATACAGGTTACGATCCAGATCTGAAATGGAAAATACCTTAGCTAGCAGTAATTTTTGTAGGATCGAATACATTTGCAAAAAGCTGAATTGTAAACGAGAGTATCTGGACATTTTGGCTAAGAAACATAAGTATTTACAACGAGTGAGAATAATTAAACTAGATGGTCTGTTAGAAATACTGGCAAAATATGAGTTCACAACATACTTTGATATTATGCACTTACCGGATTTGCTTCAATTTTCTAATACAACATTAAGAAATAGAGTAGCCCAATTGGAGGAGATTGGACATCGACCGAATAATATACTTATTCTTGGTAAACCTAACGCAGAGTTCAGTGATTATATCAACAGTCTAAAGAGTAAAAAATCCTTAAAGGAAATACAGGAAAATACAACAAATTCTTGAAGTCTTACGAAATCAAGACACTAATGTACCATTTATTTTGTTACAATGCCAAATGTCTATTTTGGAGTTTCTCAAATTACATTGTCTTTGCCTTGTCAATAAAAAGGAAAGTAGACAATATTAAACCAATGTCTTTTATAAGTACTTTCAAAAAAATACAAAAACTTTAATAAAAGGTACAGTTTGGTCTTTTCTTGTGTAATTAATCTGGCATGGTATCACCTTCTTCTATGACATGATCATTAATCCATGTTAATCCGTCAGCTTTACAAAGTTCTAACAAATATTTCATATGATCACCATTTTTGACTCCATGCTTAGTATTTATAAGTTCTGTTTTCAGAGATGAGTTAAAGAAATCATTACAACCAATCAGCGATGATCGAATCTCCAATGACTCCATCCACAACGTATTACCAAGATGGAGACACACCTAGTGACAATCAAGAATTAATTAGCAAAGTATTCATAGATATCATTGAATCTTCTAACCAAATATTTTCCCTTTTTTAATCAGTACCTTTCCACAAACATATGACTCTTTATCCAAAAATGTGTCAAACCATTGATGTACTGCATCGTCAACACAACGGTTCCAGTCAGTTTCACTATCAAATGGTGAAATACCAGCTAAGAACACCTCAACTATATGAACTGGCCATTTTAACAGTTCATCGGGTATTTCAAGTAGTTCATAAGCCTACAATATACAATAGGCGAAAAGTAAATACATAAATTCTAAAAGCAAACTATTTTGCACGTCTCTTTTACTAACCATTCTTTTCTGAAAAATCATACCGTCATCAATACATCTTACTCTTACAATATTTAAATCATCACGAATTGTACTCTCCACAATGTGTAAAATTTGCACTCTTTTGTACCTATCCATCATTTCTTCCATCACGCAGATATCACCTACACTCACTCCTCTTTTCTTCTTCCTGAAAAATCATAACTGTCAGTTCATCGTTTATGAAACCTTTTTATTCATCGGAGTTTATCATGTTGGGTATGCCAAAAAATATCATCGATATTTGAGTATACTCACTTGTTATCAAAAACGGAGTAATATTCTTGCATTTTTATATGAAATCGTGCATACTCATCGGCAGGGAATGCCGTTATTTTATTAGTATCTGGATTTGTATACTTTATGATTCGTGCTGAATAATGAGTCGCATCATGAATGTAGGTAACCAATAATTGTACATTATCTCCACTGGAATCAGTAGGAAATATTATGCAGGTTGTAAATAATATTCCTCGTTATTTCTTTGTTACTGAAGTAACTCACATTTTGATGTCAGTCATCGGCATGTCCACTTCACGAAGAACACAATGTCGATAGATGCATGAATGTTTCTTTGGACAATAGCCCAAGGCTTTCACTTTATCGCAAATGGGATAATGCTTCTTTTCTCTATCCAAAGTTACAGAAATACGCTGAAATAAATTACATAATACTGAACAATAAGATTCAATTAAATTATTAATTTCCATATTTTAGTTTGCTACCTACTTTAACTGCCTGGCGTAAATTCTGAGATATCTTAGCACCTAATCGCTGAACTGTATTCACTACTCCATAAAATTCCTTGTTATTTGTTTCGTCTACCATTATCGTAACTTTACAGTTGTTGTTTTTCTTCACAACCGAAACAGAAACAATAGTCATTAATTACTAGAAATGTATACAACTATTTAACATGACAACTTTCACATTACCATTTTCCAATTATTCATAAGACATTTAAATCTGTTATAAAACATCGTCTTCGTTTTTACGTTAACAGAATAATGTATCAACCACTCAACATCGGTTATTTTCAGTTCTGAGAGAACCTCGTCTGTGCATATAAGAATTGGATATTCTCCCCATACACTGGCCATCCAGTAACTTCTAACGCCTTAAAAAAGAAGCATCATAGATTATTCGTTTTTTTTTATTATTATTAATTATCTATTATCGCCAAAAGTAAACATGCAAGAAACATCACTTATATATTTTGTATTGGATATATACCTTGCATTTCAGTTAAAACTGTTTTTTCATGTACGAGAAGTGTCTTTTTCGATTGAGAGGTTAGAAAAGCATTCACATCCACAGCTTCGTCATAATTAGCACAAATTATCATTGTTTTAAGATTTGATTCGCTTTTCTGTAATAGTTCTACAACAGAATGTAGTTGCACTCTTTAATCACTTCATTTCTATCCATTTCATTCAATTGGTAACAATAGTTACCCAAAGTTTTTTCGTTCTTCCCCTGCGAGACCATGCAATGCAAAGTAGCTCGTACGCATCCATACACTGCTGCTTCCATGTATGATCTAATACATACATATGGATTATCCATGGATGTCATCACAAATTTTTTCACAAATGGAGTCCATTCACGTGCAACTGTTATTATTTGCAACAGTGGAGTACTCAAATCCTGACGATCCCTGTTGCAAATGACTCTGTGCTTACTGAATAATTCTGCAAGCTATACGGCAATCAACTTTCATAAGAAATTAGAGGAAATAGCTAATTCCATCAGTAATAAAGATTGAACAATTTATTTGTACCGATTGAAAATATTTGTCAAACATCATGTCAGCACCATCAAGTATTAAATGAGTGAGTCCATCGATATTGAGTATCTTTTTATACTTGTTCATAAATCTAGTCAAAAACGGTGGTGTTGATATTAAAATTTGACATCCATTGTACATTTTCGCCTGTGCAAAGTAAAGCAAACGTGATCAGCAGATAATTCAACACTGAATATGCTGATAATGGAATAAATATTCCTGTTACTAAAACTACTAAAATACGTCTTACCACCAACGATCTCTCCGATTTTCCGTTAATTGCTGTTACACAATGAATACGTGGATATCTTAATAGTAAATAAGAAAAATAAGCTTCCGCATCAAGGCAATCGGATGACGATGAACACAATATCAATATCACAGTATTGTTTCCTTCGGATAACTGGATAATGAGAAATAAAAGGAAATGGATGATAACAGTGTTAAAGATGTATAAAAATTTAACAACCTTACCAATTTGTAAGTTGTGATAGTGCTTGCGACTGGAGCTACGTAAGCCATTGTTTTTCCACTTTTAGGAGGCCCAATGGCTACGACGTCTAACCCACTCATAATAGCAGGCCAAACATATGACTGTATACTCAAAGGCTTTTCAAACTCTAACATTTTCAAACCCTGGAAAAATCCTTAATATAGCAAACATCATTACTTACATGCTATTTCTTCATAACTGTAATTCAAACACACCTGATGAATACCGGTAGTAAATTTAGCATCTGCAATCTCACATAAATATTTGCATTTAGTCTTGCTGCAAACTAACGTCTCTTGTGGATCATCTGCTGCCACTAAAGTTGAATGTACAATCTTCTTCAACGTTTGCGCAACCAGAAATTTATTGCTGATCACAGAAAAAAGTGAAAGGACAAAATTAAATTTATGCACAAATATGA
This sequence comes from Orussus abietinus, assembly GCF_000612105.2. Taxonomy (NCBI): domain Eukaryota; kingdom Metazoa; phylum Arthropoda; class Insecta; order Hymenoptera; family Orussidae; genus Orussus; species Orussus abietinus. The sequence continues at coordinate 1,171,302 of NW_019395567.1, forward strand.
TGAATGTGAGTCAAATTGAAATACCTTGCTTCTTCGCCAGAAGTTGGCACTTCGTCATCTGTACCTTCATGCAAGGATTGTTTCTCTCCATTAACTAATTCCCTGCCGTTACTTGTAGTACATGAATTAATGTCACCATTAGCCATTCCACCATTAATCGCAGGATTTTCAATTGACTCTACAAGTTCTTTCATGGAGATTAAATAACACATTACATATAAGTCTTTGATTTCTGTAAATTATATTTCAGTTAACAGTTTTGTATTCCATAAAAAGTAAATTACCACTGTCTAAATAAACAGCAAATTGATTGTATACTAATGTTTCTCTCAACGATAAGATTTCATCCTCCATAATCAGGTACAAATCACCAAATTTTCTGTTATTTTCAGTTGCTAAGACTTCGAAATATATCTGTTGTGCTGCTATTAATAATTCTTTGGTAAATTGAATTGCTGCCGCACTCCAGTCCTCAAAAATTCTAGAACAGTATCAACGATAATAAAATTGCTTTGGTTTTTAACAGTTCAAATGAATTATTAGAATGTGAATTAAAGGTAAGTATAATGATACACTAATAATGAAACTAACGTAACACTTTGATTCTGTTTACTATTATCCATAGAATCAACACCAGCAGGTATTATATTATATAAACCGATGGTAAATGTTAAGTAATCGATATCGTTAAAAAAATTCTTTGGAACAATACTAAAATCCTTTCTAGACAGCTCAATAGCATTGCCGTAGTCTGGCAGAAAAACATTGTATTTTGAGGTAGCGGTATTTAATGACCCGACAATTCCTCTGCACCACCATGAGGGAATGTCTATTTTCTTGTCAAACATGTGTACTACGACTGACTGAAAAATATAGAATATTAAAATAAATATTGAAACATTATCCTTTCTTGGAAAATTATAATAATTTATGTTTATCTACTTTATAAAACTTACATCTTGGATTTGAGGCATGATTGACTCATCATTTTTAAGCACTTCTTTTTGCACACGTCGTTGCAATTCTCTGTTCACCTTGGATAATCGTGAAGAATAAGTTTCACCATTGTAGATTCTAATAAAATAGGGAGTTACTATGTTCGTAACTTGTACTTGTATAGCAGTAGCAGGGAAATGAGTGCACTTTCCTATAAAATAATGAATGCCTCATTCAAAATGAAACCATTTCAAACTATTAAGAATTTATTAATCCTATCGTACAGAGAAATTGCAAATATTCTTGGACGGTTACTTATAATTGTGACTCACTGCCAAAACGATTAACTCACTTTAAACAAACTACACAAATTTCAATCTGTACTTTATATAAATAAGTCTGTAAGTTGACTCACCCTTCTTCATCGAAGTTATTTTGATTTCCATTTCGAAAGTCTGTAATAAATTTCTTGTAGTTATTTACACTGGTGCAGCAAACATGATCTCTGTGGTAAATGGTAAAGCGTACAAGCAAAACATTTTAAGAGAAAATTTACTACTTACATACAATTATGTCAAAAGAAGGGGAAGCGTTTAGACAAGTTTATAGGCCTTGACTGTTTATTTATTTTATATACCACCCTAGACAATTCCTGTTCACTTAATACAGTGCAGACAAGCCGCGAAGTCAGACTAGGGCCAAGTTATGAAGAAACTCGGTAGAGTTTCGCGCCAAATACTAATAAGACGTTATGCATCTAGGGGAAAAGGTAAAAATTTATAGAACACGAGTGGTCTTAAGTATGCTACAGAGCAGGTGCATCAGGACGCAGTTACACAGTCAAGTACTGCAAACTTCATTCGATGTAAATGCCTGTTTGATACTGAGGTGCACACGATATCTCTTACAAAATTTACAAGGAAAGTGCGACATTTATACGCTTGTAGAACGTGTGACCGCGTGCTATGCCTGAATGCTTGCTAATAGACATAAAAGTAAATAAAAGTAAACGAGAAGGGAAATGAAAATGAAAAAGTTCTAGATAGGAAAATCGCAGAAACCCGATCCGTGCATTCGTAAGCGTCGTTTCATTATCACCGCTCTCATTGACTGTTTGTACTTGTTACAAGAATTGTAATACATTTTAGGTATAACACTTATTGAAGTAAATAAACATCTGAAGCTACAACCAATTACACACAACTTAGACTTGAACGAAACCGCGCCGGCACATTTATCCAATTTTAAAAATCTAACCTAACATAACCTATTTGATTCTTTCAACAATAAAGGTAAGACTGCAGTGTAACCAGGATTGAATAAATGAAATACCCTAGGAAATTTTCGTAGTTCTTTTATTGTAAAATACTAGGTATTTTACATTACGCTTTGACAATCTTATATACTAGGTTCGATCCATACGAAGAGGAAACGTGCTCATGTCATATATAGCGCCGAATGCACGCATACTCAACGTCTCGACCCGTAGCTTGGCGCTTGGTTGGTTGCGACGCGCGAAGATTTCTAGGAGCTATCGCACTCACACAGATTCGCTGTACGAGAGTTCCGTACGCGACACCGCGTGTGCCCCAAAGCTCCGCATCACGTTGACTTCGTGGCAACAATGTACTTAATGGTAGTAGGTAAGTAGATAAAATCAAATGGAGCGTCATGAGTGTTCTTCCCTTGCCATCAAAAGCGAGCAGTATCGGTAAGCGTAGGTAAGCCACCATCGTCAACTGCCGCATGGTATTACCATCACGAGTACGTGAGCCGCCAATGGCGACTGGTAGATGGTACCGCCATCGCGAGTGCGCGAGCTCCTATCAGAAATTCGTTGCGCCGCCCTTGGGGGCAAAAAACGGTGAAAGCTAATGTACGAAACCATAGGGCAGCACAGGATGCGATCACACGATCCTGCCCGTGAGCAATCTCCCAACTCATCTCTGTTAGCTAGTCTCTTTTCTCTACTACGAGGTGATTTGTCTATGGTTTAAATCTGATTCACTCTATAAAACGTCACTTTTAAACCTAGCCTGTAATACTCCGAGTATTACATATAGGCTCTAATATTGTAATTCATCATCAAGCGGCGTAAAGTTACAGAATCGATTGCGTGCCAAGTGCATCAGCGAGAATTGTTAATAATTTTTTGTTTATAGGAACCCTCAGTTTTAATTTAATCTAGTCAAAAAATGGCCCTGTACGATAATCAACACTGGCTTTTATCACACATCAGAGATAGTTTTATATCTACAGATGACACAGGTAATTGAAATTTAGCAAAGGATTAATTCAGTGTCCAATATGATTTCCACCGTATCACTTGTTAACATTATTTTGGAGGGAGTATAAATTATGTCACGTTTATAATTGGATTGATATTTGCATGGAAGGAAAAATTTCTGTATATTAACATACTCGTCCTGTTAAAGGTATATGCGAAATGGTAATGCTTGGAGAAGATTTGCCTAAACAGTTAAAAACAAGCGGGATGCTACAGAGTTATCCTGGAATGGATGACAGCGACGAGGACATGGATGCAATGGCCGAGTCTTATGACATCCAAATGGGTAACCCACTGTTGCATTGAAAGCTTAGAAATATTTATAAATATCTTAAGAATGATTTGGCCTTAGACATGGAGTTTGGACACAGACAACGTTCTAATACCGCTCAACGTTTGGAGAAGATGGACATAGAGAGGAAGAAAGCATCTAAAGTTAAACATATTAAATGGGAGTACAATCCAGGACTAGTCTCCTCAATGGATCACTCAGAATTGTTCCAAAAAAAAATTCTCCCCAAAAAAGAAGATAAAGTTGTTAAAAGATATTCGTTATTATCTGAACAACTGGAGAAATGTCCAAATCTCCCACAAAATGCTTTTACGGATTATGCCAAATTTGAGGGAAATGTAATGTTACACGTTTACTTTATTATCTTACTTTGAAATGGTAGGAGTCCGAAATTCTGACATTTTGTTTTCTTTCCAGGCCCAAGTTGGAGGTCCCGCACGAAAATATAGAATATTTATGTCTATGCTTCCTAAAGATCAGCGAGCGTATCCTCTGCAGACTATTGTTCTTGTCACGGCCAAAGTACAAGAGTTTATTGGCTTAATATGCTACAAATATGCCAGTGAACATCCTGACCATCCATTGAAGTACGTATTTAAAGGAGTCTTCAATTTGTAATATTGGAAAGACTGCAACGACGATACATTTCTTCAGGGATGACATCACAAAATATGGATTATATCTTTGCGAGGATGACGGGGAGATAGACTGGGACTTTCCCTGTTTGGATCCAAGAGAAACTATTTCGAAGTTCAAATTTACGACTTTGGCTCTACATGAGATGAAACCAAGTGACAGAGCTAGACATAACACAGTGATAACTACAGAACTACAAGATGAGGAAGATCTTATTAGAAAAGACAAAGAACAAGAAGCAGTTGCTGAAGACCTGGCCAAAATGGAAGGTCACACTACAGCCATGGAAGCTCCTCTGTATCAGTTATACAGGTTAAATAATTTTTGCAGGGCTGCAGATCATGCTTCAAATTTAAGACAATATTATATAATGTTACATAATGTTGTCTTTACAGTATTAATTACTTATCTAAAAACATAACATCGGTATTGAAGGTTTTTAATTTCAAACAGGGTCTACATAATTAATAAAGTGAGAGCAAAGACTGAAATCCACCTTGGCATCTCGGGGGAGAAAATTGAAATTGATCCAGTTATTACTGGTAAAGGTGCAGGAAGATTTTGGAATCGCCAACGAGCCATTAGTTATCACATCGATAACATTGCGTGGTGTGAAGTTACAGAGAATAAGGGAATGAAAACGACTTTCACAATAGTTTATACTCCGCATTCTACATCCCTGGATGGATTGACTGGTAAACGTGTAAAAATATCAGAATTCTGTTTTTTATAATACATGCATTTGTTACAAAATTATTATTTATTTCAGTCTCATCCAAACATACACATTCTCTTCATCAGTCAGCATCGTTCAAGAGTCATGATTTCGAAGCCAAGTCAGCTACAGCTGAAGAAATCGTCCGTAAAATTAACCACATATTAGAATTAAGGAGTAGTGCTTCAAGGAAAGAATTTTTGGCACAGAGAGAACGTAAACCAGCTAGGAGAAAAAGTTTTCATTTACATAGATGACAACTTCAGTGGCTGATTTTTTCTCTCCTGAAGATCTTGAAGAATTAAAGTATTTTACTGAGCGAATAAGCACGGAAAAGCAGAAACATACTTAATTGAATGGCTGTCATGTTGCAATATAGTCAAAGTATGTTATTGACCAAGCTTGTTTGCTCTTCAAAGAATTCTGTTATATATTTATTTTGTCATTGGTATTTGTGATACTGTTCACTCAAATATTGGTAATGTTGAAAAGCAACATAATAAAGAAGTTCAGTATATCCCCGAGTATACAAATGTACATTAAATATACTTATCGATTATAAAGTTAATGAGATTAAGTTTGAAGATCATTTTTAAGTACATTTTGTGTATTTGTTTCCTCAAAAAGTACACCAACAATATCTGAGTTACAGTCGAAAATTGTAAGATTACAGTCTTAGACCTGGTTTCGCCAATGTCGGTTAAAGTGAAGTGAACGTTTTATATAGTTAGATAATGGTTTAATTGATGTTGATGGAACCGGGCATTAATGTAATAGAAAATAAAATCATAGATTTACATTCAACCTAAGCAGCAAGAATAAATCTTAAGTATATAATAATTAAACTCTGTTCAATAATTATTAACATTTATTTTTCAATATTGCATTACTTATCTAGAATTAAGTAATCGATGATCATGCATATTCCCTAGTATAAAAATATATTACAAATTTCTACATTTTACGCAGTTCAGTCGACAAGCTCTATTATTCTTTTTGTGGCATTGTCAATCTTCTGATTCATGTTTAACAAAAACCTATGAATTAACTTAGTGATATATTGATTTAATATCGACACTCTAACTGCCATAATTACCAGTTTCTTACTGTTTCTACAAATCTGTTCATAATTTGGACGATGGGAAATCCACGTCCTCTCTGAATCTGATAATTTACTAAGATCAACAAATCGTTTACTGTGCTCTAATTGTGCCTTCTTTTTAAGAAGGGTGCGTCTCTGACGTCTGCGCTCGCTCAATGTCTCCTGCCAATTTTTTCTTTCACATCGTAGTTTATCAATGTATTTCTTCAATTCAACCGATTCGTCTTCTTTTCTCTTAGCGATATTATCAATTCTCTCACAATCCTCTGATTTTTCATCATGATCCACAGAAGTCACTGCATTGGTATCTAGATATTAATATTACATATAAGAAATGTTAAATAAGAGCTAATAAAACACAAAAGTTCCTACTGTCAAAAACATAAATATAACCTCAATCTTTTCTAAATAAACTGACCTTTGATTGTATGAGTAATGGATCTTCTTTTATATATGGAAGATCTGCGCTTTTTGACCTCAGCGACTGAATGCGTCTCAACGCCATCCATTGAAGACATAGATATATTATTTTCACTCATTTTTCTCAATTCCGTGCAAACTACATCAATATACCGCAAAAAAGTTTAACAAATTTGAATTTGCGTGAACTGATTTGAACGATCCAGCAACGTACTTGAAACAGGTAGTCAATAACACTACGTAATTTGACATGGAAAATGTATTACTAGAATAAAAAAGAACAGGAACGATGCACAGTTGAATCATTTTCGGAATTAATTCTGTTATAACAGAAGATGAAATAATAAACATGTATTTCGTTAAGATTTTCTGAAATAACAGTACATCTTTTGACTTAGTTTTGGTAGAGGCCGCGAAAACCAATCTCATCTCGTAATTCATGACTTTTTAAAGATTTTCCTCAATGAACTACAAATTTTAACTGTTTCGTTAAAATTTCGAATATTGTCTTCTAAACTGGCCCTTTCTTTTCACTCATAGCTATCCCTTGTCGAAAACAAATGACTCGCTTTCAAAAGTCGCGCCATACCACCCCATCCACCAATCGAGAATTTTCGCCTTGTGTTAACAATGGTGTTAATTCAACTTTTCAATACTCGAGTTACCCCATTGATTTTTTAACAAATATTAACAATTCGCATATTTGCGGTGCCTAAGGCAGCCTAAGGTGAGTTGTATTCCTCCTGTCAAGAGAAGACAAAGTGGTTATCCGAAATATTTCGAAGGTTCTGGCAAAAATCGCGGGAACTCAAAATTGTTCTGGAACGTTCTTGAAGAAGCGAAATATTGATAGAACAGGCAATCTGTGCACGAGCACGTAAGAATATCGAAGTATATCCTGAACAGGCGAGCCAGCAGGATCGTGAGTCGACGTTAACGTGAGACACGGTGCAAATAAGTGGATAAATTACGTTCTGGCTGTTAAACTTGAACAACGTACACCCATTATTCAGAAAGTAACCAAAGAGTTGAATTTGTATACATCGCAACATGACAACATCGAGAGCAGAGGAGGTACAGTGATCACTTATATTTCCCTATAAGTTTCAAAGTAATGTCAACATCAGTCTTACTCAATTCCTGAAAAATGTATTCATCTTCTAAAGTATAATTCATTTCTATCACACTTTTTGCAGATAAAACTGGATATAGTGGAACTAAATGCATTGTGTGCACAAGCCAATCGTCAACGGTCTAAAGATCTGCTTTCTTTAGAAGTCAGAAGGCTACAAGATGAATTAGCTAGAATCACAGATGAAACGAGACTGGATGAAAGCAAGACTCTTAGTCAAACGACAAGTGCTAGTTCAAAGTGCTATGAAATTAAGCTAACTAACTATGCATGGGATCAAACAGATACGTTCGTCAAAGTTTACGTAATGCTTAAAGATGTGCACACATTGCCAAATGATGTAATAGTCTGTAACTTCACGGATCGATCTATGGACTTACGAGTTCCTGGATTAGGCAATAGAAATTATCAGTTGCCAATTAATAATTTAAGTGAAGAAATCGACGTGAGCAGGAGCTATGTTAAGGTAAAGACGGATAAAATTGTGGTATTTCTTGCAAAGAAGGTTCCTAAGAATTGGACATATATAACATATGTTGAGAAAAAAATTAAAGAAGCCAAGGCACCGACCATGTCAGATATGGGAGAAGACAACGATCCAGGGGCAAGTTTAATGAATTTAATGAAGAAGATGTATCAGGATGGAGATGACGAAATGAAGAAAACCATCGCCAAAGCATGGACGGAAAGTCAAGAGAAGAAGAGTTCTCAAATGTCTGATTTTTCACTGTAAGTGCGAATGGGAGAATAAGAAGATCGTTGTTAAATACAGACAGGATTCAGAAACAATAGGTGCTGGTATGCCTAATTTTTTATTGAAGTTGTATAAAACATCATTGTATGTGTTTTCCGACCAGTTTCACATGTATTAAATATTCCTTTCAATACTGTGCACAAAGTAAAGATTCTAGTTTTACATCATTGCGATGCATTTAATCAGTAATTTTACTTCTTATTTGTAATTAATCGTTATGGTCAACCCAGATTTTGGCTGTATATCATTTTTGTATAACTGATCGTCATGTTACCATGGAGCGACTCGTTTTTATTTCGATGATAGAAAATTTAAGTGAATTCATGATATAACATTTAATTACACATAAATAGTGAATTTATAAAATTGTATTTTGCTTATATTATTTTATTAGCTACTACTATGTGGTACACTAAACAGAATGCATCATCCATTAAAAGTACAAACTGCACTAGTGGAAGAAATCAATTTTTTACATCTATCGTTTCATATAGTCTACAATTAAGTAAATTCATTTTTCCTTTTACATGATAAGGCCATATAAAGCTAGAAAATAATAAATGCGCTTCAAATATCATTTTTGCATTTACTCGGACTAACGGCATTAACTTTAAAATTTCCTAATACTGCCTGAACAATCATACAAAAAACAGGAGATAACTTTTTATTACAGTTCTCTTAAAAATGACTCGTTTGATTTTATAATATAGACATTTATCCGAAGATCGTTGATGTTAAAACTATTACCTATAATAAATATGTAAAAGGTCCTTATAATGTACAATATTCCATAAAATTTGTTTATGACTTAATACGTATGTACATTGTAGCTGAATTTTCTGATATATGAAAGTAAATGAACAGAAATTGTGAAATAGTATTACTTTTATTTAATTATCAAGGTGTAATTTCTTTAGTATACCATTTGTAGCTTATATCTCCAATAATAGAATATTGTAAAAAACACAATATTGTATACTACTTAAGACTATGTGTAGTTATCGGCTTTCCTGCTTTGTGGTGGAAGTTTTTTAATTATTTTGTTTTGATTTGTTGGACTGTACACTGCAGAGCATTTAAATTCTCGCACACAATATGCAAACTGAATACTCGTCTTACAATGACCGTTTCCATTATTTTTAAATAAACATTGCAGCGCTATAGTAATGATTACTTCCTCTGCGTCGTGTGTTTAACGTGACAAAAAATTATCGGTTGTCTTATTCATCGGTTTTTCGGATGCTGAGAAATGAAATTATTTCTGCAGGGACTAATGATGAAACCTAGTTACAACAAAATAAGATGTTTTTCATTGAATTAAGATTGGCACTTAACAGTAGCGCTCTCACTCTCTCTGTCTTCCCGACTAAATTCATCAATCTAATTTTATATATATATATAAAACTGATAATGAATGGGCTACTGTTCCCAAACTTTTAAATATTTTTCTTGAAAAAAGTAAAAATGTATATACACACTGTACTAATGTTTGATTCTTGTAAAATTGGTTAAATTGGAAAACATGTCAACATGGTGAAGACTATTTAGTGACCGAATAAACTTGTAACGTTGAAGCCAGAATAATTGTTGGAATTATTTTCTGAAAATGAAATATAAGGCACAATTTAACGTTTCATATTATTCTTTCCTGACAGGCTAAGCAAAAGTCGTTTAATCGGTTTAATTTTCTGCCATAGTCTTAATCGGAAGCAGTAATTCGTAATGTAAACTACAATAAAATAGCATTTAATTTCCTTCTAAAAATGGCCTGTTCAGAATTGACATAATTAAAAAGGCGTACAAAGGGATAAATGTGGATAAAATGTACATTCGCATTTACATGTTGCTTTTTAACTCCCTAATGTTCATCAGTCTCTAATATGCTTCTATTTGATTGCTTCACCTGGATCGTGGCCAAGTTAAAATACTTTAATACACACAGACAATATCTGGTTTCGCAGCTCGATAAAAAGATGTACATAATTTTTTTTTGCAGTAAAAGATATTGTGCTTTTCAATTACACATTCCTAGAAATGCATACAGAATATACTATACAATGACCTCATTTATCAAAGTCCTCCAACGAATTGGAAATTGTAAAAACGTAAAAAATTTCTGTTCTTCCCGTAGAGTAATAAAAGTAACCGTACAAATAACACACGTAAGTCTACCGCCGAAGTTTTTCCATTTGTTTTTAAAAAACTCTTCCCTTCCCACCCTCGTAAGAGGTATATAAAATGTACTCCAAAGTCATGTACAATTGTTTTTAGAACAGTTTCTGATGACGCGTAAATCACGTTAACTGCTTGTTTATCTAACTGCAAGAACTCAGCAAGAAGATATATCTGTACTTTTTTCTTCAGTAATAAAATAACTTTCCAACGTTTAGACCTCACTTATGAATGAACAAAGAGACACGTATATCACGGTACTATACAGAGTCAATAAAAAATTAAATACGGTGAAATGCTAATTACGCCGTCTCGCTTAAAATTTACTAAACGCTCGCTCGTTAGTAGGATCATTTCGATCCGCAAACGAAGGCCCTTCAAGTAATGGTAAAATTTGTTTAGACAGAGTCTTTGGTTCCTCGGTTTGGAGTTGTCGATCTTGTACGTGGAAGTTCTTAAAAAGTAACGATGCCAGTTATCGGAGCTCACTGCACGCGTTTACTCGAAGTAAGCGAGAGTTGTAACTCCCGATTGGTCGCGTTCAAGACATCGGACATCTCCTTTTTGGTCTTCTCCATGAGGGCCTCTATATCTTCTTTACCTAATCCTATCGTAGGAATGGGCGGTAACGTCGTCACGATAACGCGACCTGAAGAAGAACAAAGTTAATACCATTGAAACGGAATTCGTAGGCATTCTATTTAAGCCAGTAATGCCGGGAACCGTCTTTACCCGAATCCAATCTCTTCTCCGGAGTGGAGAGAAAGTAATAAGAGGAGAAGACAACTGGCAGAATAGGCACCTGGGAATTAATGGCGACATAAAATGCCCCCTTCTTAAACGGATGGATTTCCCCAGTATTGTGCCTGGTCCCTTCGGGAAATATCCACAGCTTTATCTGAAAAATACGTAGTCCACATTTTAATCTACATTTCGATAGACCCGTGTGTACTTTTCTCGTATCGCGGATAGATTATCGGAAATTCTAGAGATATTTTCCGCCTACTTTTTCTGTCTTCAAGCGCTCCATTGCGGAGCTGATGATCGACCGAGCCTTTTCAGTGTTCATTCGGTCAATGAATATCAACCCACACAGCCAGGCGGCCAGTCCGAACGGCCAGGCGTAGAAGATTTCCTTCTTAGCCACAACTGTGCATTTTTCCATCACCGGCCACAGGTGGAACATTCCTAAAATATCCAGGGAACTCTGATGATTGGCGACTATGACGCATGCCTGCTCCTTTTCTAAATGTTCCCGGCCTCGGAGTTCCCAGTGGAGGCCAAGTAACGTGCTCACTGGCTGACACAACGAAGACGCCAATCTGGAAGAAATTAAAATGATAACAAATTTCTTAACCGCCCATTTGACATTACATCAAGGTACCAAGAATGCTACGAAACATTCCCCTCCTGGAGCTTATCACATTATCTCGCGAAATTCATGAACGCTCAAGACGCAGTCAGGTCGAAAAAAGAAGCTTTTCAAACGAACGAGCAAGAATGTCTTAACAAAAATTTCTTAACCGTCCATATGACATTACATCAAGGTATCAAGAATGCTCCGAAACATTCTCAAACTTTTGGAGTTTATCATATTATGTCGCAAAATTCATGAACGTTCAAGACGCAGTCAGGTCGAAAAAAGTCGCTTTTCAAACAAACGAGCAAGAATGTCTTAACAAATTTCTTAATCGTCCATATGACATTACATCAAAGTACCAAGAATGCTCCGAAACAATTTCCAAACTTCTGGAGCTTATCACATTATCTCGCGAAATTCATGAACGCTCAAGACGCAGTCAGGTCGAAAAAAGTCACTTTTCAAACGAACGAGCAAGAATGGCAATATCGTTAGACTGGAAGCATCGCACATGGATACAGTATCGATTCGATGAAAGGAATGAGAGGGAAAACATACACAGCTGTGAGGAGGAATTCTGCCATGCTACGAAAACCCCGAGAAAATCAATAGCGATTGAATATCAGCGCTCATTAGCAAACCCGATGCACGCGAAAAGTACATCGCAAGGCATTAAATAGGGCGTTGATAAATTAATCGCAAAGAAAGGACAAAGCAAGATAAACAAGGGGCCTGCCGTTTCGTCTTTACAGCGAGAATTGGTGCCTTTGGACTCTACACTGAAAAAAAACATCACTTGACCGAAACAAGCACATATCGTAGCCTGAATCATGCATAATTGCAAGACGCAATCACTTTGTCGAGAAGAAAAATTGACAATAATTTAATATAATAAATCTTCTTTACTCGATCCGACGCTTCTTTGGACGTATTTGAACGCAGGGTTTTCTCCTCGCAATGCAAATATTTCCTTGAGTCGATCAACATTTTCTTCTCAGTGTACACGTATACAAGTTTTACGGCGCTCGTAAAAGAAAGTCTGCACGATATTCGCGATCGTAGGGCGAGCCGGGCGCGATTAAACCGTACAAATGGTTATTTTACGACGTGAAAAGAAAACTAAAAAAAAATCCACACAAGTTTGACATGAATTCCGGCCCTTGAAACGTATCGGTGACACGTCCCCGGCGTTCGTCGTGCCAACGGTGGATATAGAGGCGAAACCCAATCGAGTCCAGTAAAGAAAATTAGCACCAAGGTAAAGGCAATCAAGGCGGTAAAGAGCGTGCAACTCCGGCAGAGGTACCTCGCCGTCTGAAATGCGGTAAGAGAAATCAATAAAGGTCGAATATCAGCGGTTAATGCAAGCCGAAAAAGGGGGCTCGAGGTGAAACTTATCGATCCGAAAGAGCCAGAAATAAATGAGAACGAGAGAGGGCTTACTAACAGTAGGTTCTTGACATTTCCGGGTCGAAATATCATAATAGGGATCAGCAGGACGGCGTTCGCCATAACAATGCCGTAGTACGTTAAGAACTTGAAGTAGTATCGGAACGTTCGATTAGTCTCGTAAAGGAACGGTAGCACCAAAATAAAAGCAACGAGAATCACCTCGAAACACGAGGGGACCATTGCGAGGCGCTCCGCTCGGAGAAGTGGCCGCACCCGGACGCGATGACAACTACCTCGAGCAGCTGCGCGACGCGACGACGGCGTCGGGACGACTGACCGTCGCCGTCGCGCCGATCGATCGAATCCCTCGAGGAATCGCCGGCGTTCGGTTCGACGGGGGTGCCTGGCTGGTCTCGATCCTCGAATCAGCGCGAGCTCCGAGATTTTCACCCCCGAGCAGGGCCGGTCCTGGTGGAGGGCGAACGCTGGGTCCCCTCTGTAACCAGATTTAATTTTTCAGTCCAGGAAAAATGTATAACAAAATTTGGCGATGTCTGTTAACTCAAACTGAATTTTTTTTCAAGCCAAGAGGAAGCGTAAACTGGGTGAACGCTGGGTCCCCTCTGTAACCAGATTTAATTTTTCAGTCCAGGAAAAATGTATAACAAAATTTGGCGATATCTGTTAACTCAAACTGAATTTTTTTTCAAGCCAAGAGGAAGCGTAAACTGGGTGAACGCTGGGTCCCCTCTGTAACCAAATATTATTTTTCAATTTTTCCTCAAGCCGAGAAACGATTTTATGTTTATAGTCAGAAGAAGTATCCCACGTAATAAAACGGCGAAAAGTGGGTTTGCCTTGGTCAGGAATTCAGGATCAGAAGTCCTATTCTCGAGTTCATATGGATTTTTTTTCGCATAAAAATAGATTCGCAGGCAAAAGTTGATTGTATGAACTCAAGAATCGGGTCCCAGGCCTGCTCCAAGACTGCACCTCTGTTTGGCTGCATCCTAAATAAACTACTTCACGCCGTATACTACCGGTCGCTTTTATGCAGGCCTGGAAAGAGCGTCGAAGTCTCTCGGCACCGTTGCGGAGCTTCCCTTGAAATTGCGCCCCGCTGGTTTAATTCAATTGAGAACGCGTCTCGACGCCGGAGTGGGGAGGCGTCCGGATGGCGACCGTGTGACAGCTGCCGCTGTGTCGCTTTTCTTCGAGCCACATCTTCACGTTCTGTTTAAGCAATTAAGATCATTAATGAGTATTAATGTGTATGAATTTCCCTTTACCAGATACTTAACCTTTGATTAGAATTTATCATGGAAGTAGAACGGCAATTTTTATCTGAAATAAAAAGTAAAAAACTTGTTGACTACTACACAGGGTAGATATGTTACGGGATGACTGAAATTTTAAGTAAGTAAAAGTTCAACAGGGAGTATCTAGAACGTGGGTTGATTGACCTTGCAGTGTTCAAATATACTTGGCAATGTATCAGTTCGGACGCAATATTGTTTGGTACTTTGAGCACGTAACACTCTTGCATCGTATATTAGCATATGCCGGTGACGCCGTTGTGACAGTATTTTTAGGCGTTGTTGATTCTGTGAGTAAAACGAACAATGGTTAACTAGAACTCTGCGATTATCTGCGTGTACTACATTTTGAATCGAGTACAGAGCTGGAAGCAACATTGTAAAAGATAAGGCATGCAGAGGAGTCGGTGAACTCGTGATCCGGGATATGAGACATTATTTAATAAAATATAATGTTTACGTACGTGCTCGGAACAGAGGAGGGGGAATAATTGCATCTGATTGCATCGAAATGTCGCCATGTTTAAATGCTTGAACGCTTCGCGGTTATGAAGCTCCACTGGTGGCGCACCTGGCGCCATCTTGTGTTGATTCGGCGAAATATTGAGAAACGTCCGCCATTACTGCCGACGTACCGACCAATAGGAACGCTCCGTTGCATCGTGAAACACCCAATGGCGTCCGATTGCATTGCCTGCATCCACCTGCTATTCGTAAAATGTCAGGTCGATTTCAAAGTCACATAAGTTTACTTCCGTGATTTAATTGATATTTGATAAACTCTGATCTGTAGCGGAAGTAATAATAATATAATCATGGTAAGAGAGTGTAACATTTTAAGTACGAGTAATGAGGGGAGCGTGAGTCTTCTGATCCTAACCTAACCTGTTTCCATCACATTTTGTTAATATTTAAATAGGTGTTTAATTTATATATAGTCTAGGTTTTATATGTTAGTACCATGGTATTAAGTGTATGTTAATAATATTGTTAAAGATAAAGGTGAAGATATTCATTGCTCAATGAATGTTTTCAGCTCGTGCTAGTATTAGGTGATCTTCACATTCCGCATAGATGCAGCAGCTTGCCGAGCAAATTTAAAAAACTTCTGGTGCCGGGCAAGATACAACATATTTTGTGTACAGGAAATTTGTGTACGAAGGAATCGTACGATTATTTGAAAACGTTGGCCAGTGATGTACATGTCGTCAGGGGGGATTTTGATGAGGTATTTGAAAATGGTCGGAATGGGAGAAGACATCATTTGTACCTTTTTGATGAGTTGTCGTTTCTGTTGATAGAATTTGAATTATCCTGAACAAAAAGTGGTAACGGTAGGCCAATTCAGAATCGGTTTATCTCATGGTCACCAAGTAGTTCCATGGGGAGATCCAGAATCGCTGGCGTTAATTCAAAGGCAGTTAGACGTCGATATTCTAATATCAGGCCATACCCATAAATTTGAAGCATACGAGCACGAAAACAAGTTTTACATCAATCCTGGATCTGCCACCGGTGCTTATAGTCCTCTCGATACGTAAGTTGGTACATGAAAACAGTAAAGTCAACCACACAATCTATTATAGTGATACTATTTCTATTTCATGCAGTTCGGTCATTCCGTCGTTTGTACTAATGAACATACAGAGTCCCACAGTTGTTACATATGTATACCAACTTGTTGGAGACGAGGTTAAGGTCCAGCAGATCGACTACAAGAAGAGCTAAGATCTCCCTAAAGGATTACAGAAATCGACCGTTATTTTTTTTTGACATGTCTTCTGAAATCAAGTCCCCTGATCCGAGGGATAACGAAAACCTTCTCGGACGAATGTCTGCAGGATTTGAAATTCTGCAGTTTATCACACATAACACTTTAAATCGTATACAAAGATCAAGCGTGTAATGTCTTTATTGTAAATAAAATGAATTATTTGAAGACAATGAAAATATTTTTACCGGCGAATGTTATACTCGGCATAAATCAATATATACCGTGGCTCGTTCCAATATTAATAAATTCACATTTACGTGCTACGTGGTAAACAATCTTACCTTGGTTCGCAAAGAGCTCGGACTTACTGAATCTTAAACTGATGCGATCGGCCAAGGTAGTCGATATCGACAAACAGCCTGTTGCCCTAAATAATCTTGAATTGTAAATCAATTTTACTGTTCGGTATTGTATACAAGTGGCCATTAAAACTCGATAAAAGTCCAGCATGCTGGTAGTCACGTACAACCAAAGCCCGTACGTCAGACGACTCGACCTGCATTCGGTTCGAGAGATATTTCCCTGCGACATCGGCTTTGCTGTTTGTTGTATTTCCGAGTAATCTCGTCTCCCAATATCTGGTCGCACGGGATCTGACGTTAGTTCCCAATTACTTCTTGGACGTCTGGACCGTAATCCCGATAAAGAGCATTGGCGCCTTCCACATTTTTCCGTCCTCGACACCTACGGAACCCTCGTCGAAACGCTTATAAAAAAGACTTTCCATAAATTCCTCCTAATTAAATACCACGATTCCTTAATTCCAAAATCCCTAGGAATGAAATTCCACGATTAATTTCCATACCAAACCGTGACCTTGTAGAAGTTACCCCTTACGAACCGCAGGAAACTGGTCTAACAAGAAGCAACCCCAGAGCGCCATTATTGCGCCTCGCTGTACTTGACTCTGTACCGGGTAACTTCCTTGAACAGGATGGTTAAAAAAATGATCGTGCTCCCTTTCATCGATCTACTCCTCATGAGCATGTAACATCACGTATGCTGCATCCCCTCCACCATTCAGAATAAAAGGAAGGAGAAAAGAGAGCGTCAAGCGGTGAAGACACATAATGTACACACGAACATTTCTACCATCATGAGTTAATAAAAGTTACGAACAAGCTTGTTGAACAATGATTTTCCATAAAACATTGCCCATGTTATATAAATTAATTTTATACATATTAATTGGAAAAACGCGTCGATGGAGCGCGAATCGACGAGACCCATTATTGACTTTTGAACATTCAGAAAGATTCGCCAAGTGTTCGCGGTATATGTTCTACGCCCGTGTCTTCGTTATCAGCCATAAGAGGGAAGACGGGACGAGTGAGAGAAAAGGCACAAAAAGGAGGGAGAAAGGGAGAGAGCGGATTTACGGCGCCTGCGCTCAGAAGTCTGGAGGGGAACCCGGCGTCCGTACAAAAAGGGCCCGGCTCCCCGGCGGACGTTTAGTATACAACAAACTGCAGAGAATCGAACGGAGTAGTCGTCTGACAATCGAAAAGCATCCCCAACATCGCCTTCCATTATTCTACTCGTCTTACAATTCTATCCCTAAATCGAATCGCAAGTTACGACGGCAAAGATGGCGACGAAGCTGCTGAGGACGAGCCTCCGCCTGACGGCGTCCAAAGGCGTCTTCGAGAAACGAGCGGTCGCATCCGTCTGCAACGCTCTCTTCGGGCCAGATAAGACGTCGCTTTCTCCGGACAATAATACCCAGGTAATTGGGCCTCACTTACGTATGGATATTTTTCTATTCCAAGGGAAAATGGGAACCATAGCGCGATTCATTCGGGGAACCGAAGCCCCGGCGGAACTGCGCGTCCCTTCGGCGTTGACAAAGGGATTTATCGAGGACGCCTTTGAATCTCATTTGACTTTACAGGGTGTCTCAAAGTAACGTCGGCGAGCATCCTTGACAAGTGTTATTGATATACAGAACGAAGAATTGAAATTTAGCGACACCAGTGCGGAGCCTTAAGAGGAGAATCATGAAGAATCGGAGTATAATAATCAGTGAAAATGTTACGTTACATTCAAGTAGGGATCAAAAGTATTTCAGCGTTTTTTTGAGACGCCCTGTATACCCTAAGCTCGACTTTTTTTCCTCTTTTTTTTTTACTACGTGACTTTTACCACCGCAATACGTGTCTGCGCTAAACTGCCTGACTTCTCATTTAATTTAACCATAATTTCCGTCGGTTAGCGAATAATTTCTCCGAATTTCTGTTTCTCTTCCGAAGATCTCGAGAGAATGCAACCACGGAATTTGCATCTTGAAGATGCAGGGTAATTTCGTGGTAAATGGGAATTTGAACGAGGTGAGAGCTTGCCGAGATCTTCAAGATCTTCGCTGTCGGCTGTTTATGTGGCGCTTCATTTTTAATGTCCCTTAATTAGAGTGCGAAATTTTATGCGCGGCCCATTCACGGGATGACACGCTTCAGATATTTCATTTACATCCTCAGACATTGTCTACATATATTGTGCAGTGTTTAAATACGCATTTGCCCTGACATTCGATCGGCGTGGTAAGGTTGCATTACGCGTTGTATTTAATTACGAATTAATCCAAGCCGATAAGGTGTCCTGTACGCATAGTGTATGTAGACTTTGATCTCCATTTCTGATTCTTCAGCGTGTCCGCTTCGATGTTGAATTTGATTTCCGTTTGATGTCTCCTGGTCACTAATTTATGCTAATCGTATCTAGTCAGAATTTTATTCTGGACGTGTATTCACGTATATGACGACCTCGACGGGTTACGAGGCTTAACGTTGACTTTGCTCGTGTAAAATCGACGGGATAAACGACCGATCGTCGGTCCACGTGTTGGTAAATCAGCCTTTCGTTTTTACGCCTGTTGTTATTACGAAACTCGTGACGTCGACTTGGGCCCCGGGATATTTCTCGTGTTTGTAAATAGGAAACGTCCATCTTGGGCCAGGGGACCATTTAGCGGGCCCATGGGAAGTGGCGGGATGTCGATGCTTCGTTTGAACGCTATTAGAACGTTTCCTTCGTCTTCCTGGGTGAGAAGTAGACGGGGGGGTGGATCGATGTTTTCTGCACGATGCTGACGATGAGTGGATACCGCTATTTTATACTCCCAGTTCGCAAAGGCAGGATCCCCTCCAGAGAGATAGACAAGAGCGCTCGACAGAGCCTACCGCACGATTCCTGAAAATGATTAACAAGAATTAACGATTCGAGTCCAACCAAGCTGACGAGCTAAAAAAATGTAGAAAGTTCTTCCGGAAGATCACTGACCGCTTTTAAGAACATTCCACTATTCATCTCCAATAGCGTTGCATTTTGTGCAGCACTCGTAAGAAGAGCGGAATGGAATGGAGATACAGATTTTAATTAGAATTGATATTTTATTATAGAATTCTTGCGCTGATAAAATTTCTTCTTGCCACTGGAGAGTGATTTTCATGTCTGCCTGGCCAAATGTTCTCTCATGTTAAAATCCGAACAATCGGCCAAGGATGAAGGTCGTTTCGGCTTTGTTCTCCCACGCGTGACGAATCCATTGTTATCTTTTCGGGTTGACGACGGAGGAAATGGGCTCGTTGTCCGAGAATGACCGGGGCCCAAAGGTGGGACCATAGGTGGGCCCAGTCGTATATGTAAACAAAGGAGGCTATTTCGCAGTTATCGTAGCGAGATAGTTTATCGATAAAAAGCGAGATAGCAGGGTTGGGCTTAAAATATCACGGCTAAACATGGAAAATCTATGATTTTTCTTTTTTTTTTCCAATTTAAACAAGAAATTATTCGTACCTTTCCGCGAGGATATTTAATAGAGTAAAAAAAAAAAACAAAACACATCGGCGGGTTGAACTTTCGAACCACAAAATTTACGTAGAATATCTTGCTGGAATATTTTAATATCTATACATGCGTTTGTATTTTTTAGAGCGATTGCACAGAGTTCTTATGTCATTGTATACACACGTTCACTCACACTTCTGACAGGATTTTCGGGAAATGTTGAGAAATATTGAATGCCGGTAA
Source organism: Orussus abietinus (assembly GCF_000612105.2). NCBI lineage: Eukaryota > Metazoa > Arthropoda > Insecta > Hymenoptera > Orussidae > Orussus > Orussus abietinus. The sequence continues at coordinate 1,191,616 of NW_019395567.1, forward strand.
TCCAGGTCTGACGAGGACCTGGGATGGTCCCAAAAGCGGTACTTCGTTCGGGAACAAAAGGATTCCAAAAACGGAGTCCTTCGGGTACCTCCAAAGGTTCGAAAATTGAAGTGGGTTCTCGAAATTCGAAACCCTTCGAAGGAAGTTTTACGGCCTTCGGAAACCGTGTAAAATTGCATTCGAAGCAACAACATGTCAGGGACGTTCCAAGCTTGCACATGCAACTGTTCGTCCTGTAAAAGGAAAGTTGCAGGTGAACGAACTTCCATGAACCTTGAGCGGTTGGCTGCGGTTCTATCTAGAACGACGATGTTATACATTCTTAAAGAGAGACTAGGATGTTTACAAATTAACGGGACAATTATTTCTAATAATTACTTTCAACCTCCCACTATTGTCAAATTACGCAAGAGAACATAAAGGTGTCCTACGGATCGACTATTACTATTAAATCGAATAAAAGAGAAGGGTCAACGTAACGGCGTAATAAAATAAAACCTATATCATATTTGTCCATGGAAAACGTGGTTACGTAAGAGCGGGAACTGGAATTCTGTTTCGAATACCGAACCGGAGACATCAATGCCTCCTTTGATGCCAGAAGTATCTCGATAAGGAATTCACTCGATTTGTTTTCCGAAGGTTCCGTTGATCCCTCTGCGAGATTTTCATTATCCAAAGAACCGTTAAATGTGTAAACCGCGGCATCGTCTCTTGACTCAGGTTTTTAAACACGAGATTTCTCCATTTCCAGTTGACTCAGCTAGCAAGGCGACTGTACAGCAAGAGAAATGTACACCATACAAGAACGTCGGCTTCTTTGGACGAGGAGAGCGACAGCGACAGCGACTCTGAAATCGAGCCAAAAAGGGTAAGACATTGTTAAAATAGATTATCTAACGAAACAATTGAAACGAGGGTTCCCCGATTAAGGTAAATGTACCAGTGGTCAAACACCACCTTAAACATTTCCTTGTATTAAGCATTTCATGAATGTTCGAACACCGGTACATTCGACATTTCCACCGTCTTCGCAGCATAAATAAATTACTCAATATTAACATATACATATAGCATGTGTTTTGGAAACTAGAAATTGATTTTTTTTTCTTTACCTTGATTGAAGTCATCCGTACCTCATATAGGTTTTTATGTGCTTAATCTTGGTCTGAATCTGAACGGCGTCTTAAGTGTTCGGCCATTGGTACACTTATCTTACCAGCCGAATCAAAGATGAAATAATTGAGACACTTTTTTTCCCCCTTTTCCATTAGGACGGACGAGCTGTTTATCCAACATTTCTGGTACGCTATCAGTCTTGACTATCCGTGTGTTTGTGTTAGAGCATGTAAAACGCAGATGAAGTTTACTCTCCAGTGGCTTGGATGCTTTTTTTTTTTTTAATTACATATACAGTCCGAGAGAAGGCGAACCAGTTTTGTGAGCTGGGTCGAGGGATATTCGAGCGTGGGTAGGATAAGCCCTTCGATCTGGAACAAAAAAGATAAAAGAGGGGAAAGAAAAAAAAACAGAAAAAATCGCCGCCGCCTGTGATTCCTCATGTAGACATCATTATCGTCAACGGAGGTTATCAGGCATATGTGCGTGGCTACTTATCGGCCTTCACCTACATTCGATTCTGGAACATCTTTGGCGATTATGCTAATGTCATTCGCCCGAGACCAAAGAGATTCTGGTTGTGAACGCTCGAGTGTCCTTTTTCCATTAAACGGGAGATCAAATGGCCCTGGAAGGAGAAACTTCGAACATGTTTCTAGAGATCCGAAGAGTTTTTTTAGGCCTTGTCCTTCACGCTAGCATCTTAAGAGGGTATCTTACCGTGAAATTTCGTTCCCAAAAACGAGTCAGACTTTTAAAATTAACATACAAAAAGACTCGTGTAGAAATCCACAATATTTTTAGACCTACAATGTTCGCAATGGAGGATAATCGCGCCGATCTGCATTCTGCATTCGTTTTTTTTTCTTTTTATTTTATTTATAATACAATATATGTTGAGTTTTTGTTCTTATTTTAATGACATAAGTTAACGAAAGTTTGGCCGTCATAATCGAGTTAACGCGATTATGCATGTCAAAGTCGACGATTTACTTGCGTTTGAAAAACTGTATGGTACACAAAGTTGTATAACTTGTATACATGAAACTATTTTATGATAATATTATAGGTCGGTACTCCTTAAGTTATCTATCAACAGCTGTCAATCGTTAAACAGAATCGCATTTGTAGTATTTCCGCGGTTAAATCCTAAAAGGTACATACTCTTTACTAGTCGCAGTAAAATACCCTCTTAAGGACAACCATATGGAATGTATATATCTAGCGCACATTGTTTACGATTAACGTTCCTTTTATAGGCGGAATCTTCTTTTTGGAGGAGGAAGATGCGCACCTTGCACAGCCACTTGGACGTAAATAAGGACGGCGTGATAAGTTACGAGGACTTCATGCTCCTGGGAGAACGATTCGCCAATTTGGGCCACTTGTCGCCAGAAGCTAAAAAAGAGTTTCAAAAAGTCCTCAATGTACGAGTTTTTTCTATTCTAACGACTCGAGATTGTTTTTCCTTTTTTTTAATAATCAGTCGCTACCATGATTAAGTAAACATACCTTTACATAATTTTCAATCATTGTAGGACATGTGGGAGGAACAATGGGGAGAGATCAGTCCTTACAATCTGATCGGCGTTGAACAATACCTGGAAGAAATGCATCACGTATTAAACGACGAGTCCCTGAAGAGAAAGTGCCACCACTTTTTGCCATACCTGTTCAAAGTACGTTGGCTTGTTGCGTAAAACTCGGTACTCCTAGAATTCGTCCAAGAAAATTTAGTTAAAAGAAAAAAAAAACAACACTATCTCTCTTGATCGCAGGCCGTGGACAAAGACCAAAGTGGTGAGATTTCGGTGGAGGAGTTCAAGCTGTTCTTCGAATGCCTGGGCTTGTCAAACGATGTAAGAGGATTTATCAATATTTTTACGATAAGTCAAGAATGGGTGTCTCCCAACTGTACTAACAATTCTTTCTCCGGTAGCACGCAGTCGTCTCGTTTTCTTATATCGACACCAACGAGGACGGTAAAATCAGCCTGAAAGAGTTCGTCAAACTTGGACGAGATTTCTTTCTGACGGAAGATCACACGAAGCCCAGCAAACATTTCTGGGGCCCACTAATCGACTAATGAACTAACGCCAGACTGGTATTTGACATGTGATAACTAATATTATACCTATTTTTATTACGAATGTTTAATGCTAAGACAGGGCACTCAGATTATAAGGTAGTGTCGTAACTTTGTACAAGTATGCGAGTCATTTTTATACGATTATATTGTAGTAGTATTGTAATAAAAATCACTGGAGCGTCCTTTTTTGCCGTAGGATTTTGATTTGTCTTCTACACATTGCACACGCTCTGTATAGATTGGTATCAACGAATCTGGGGATATTCTAACCTTATGTAACAAAGGTTTATCACAAAATATGACTTTATGGATGTAAGCCACAATTATATTTTTCCGATGTTGTTATGCTATGATATACAAGAGTGAGTCTTTCTTTCCCCCGAAGCAAATACATTCACATTTTTCTATAACCTCCAAGGTGTCGACATCGTTTAGGTACACGTTTGCAGATTCCATTCATTATTATAATTTCCTATTCTAGTATTCATATATTTTATTACGTTATTTTAGGTATTAGGTACTAACTTTTGAATACTAAGTTATCCAGTTTACATGCACAATAACGTCAACAGCAATAGGTCATGTTAAACTGTGTGCACTGCATGCATTGTATCTTTGTCAAGTTCGTTGCCACTAAATAAATAACAGTTGATCAAATAATATTAGCACTTTTTTTATATATATAAAAATAAAGCATGAAGACTATCGCCACTCCATGTACTGATATGCTTTCTCGAATTTGAACATACAATCTGCAACATTATATTTACACGACCACGATGACACTTTTTTCATTAATACACTGGCATTTTAAGGCGACGAAATGAAAATGATCCTTTCCCCTCAAATTTGAAACGAGGTGAAGGTATCCTTATAAAGGATTGTACGTTTATTTTGTGTGACATTAGCGATTGTCAACAATCACTAGTGTTAAAATGTATAATATTACGAAAGTGTTTCGATCGTTCACAGCAATATATATAATTTAGCGACTTTCTTTTTACTCATTTTTTATGTTGTACGTTGTAAACAGTAATAGCTGCACACCCGATACACTCCATGGCATTTAACACTTATTTTGAAACCGATGTTTTAATTGTATTTACATTGTTTCAAGGTACAGGAGCGATTAACAATATAAGTGTAATAGTTACGCTTCGACAATAGCAACCTTGTAATTTATAGCTTTTCGATAACAGAGTGTCACAATTGTCTTTGTTACAATCTGACATGCATTTTAATTTCTTGAGTATTAATAGAACGAACGGACAATTTATAAATGATTATTTCTTTTCTCTAGAAAATGGCTTAGAACTGCAAAATGGGGTTCGTTTAAACTTTTTGGAATGAAGTATGCTATGGTTGTTTACATATACTATAAATAATACAGTTCAGGTATGTTTACTTGCAATTATTTACATTTTTGTCATCCTGTTGGATCTTCTAATGGAAGATCTGAGAACTACACAAAATTGCGAATAACTGGAAGTGAAATTGAATTTGAGAGGGTACCATGAATCATGGTATTTATAGTATATACTCATTAATATATTCACCCCTTTAATTGTAATATCTTAAAAAATTATACTCTGTATAAAACCTATACTATATATTTTAGTTAGCGAAGTTAAAGCATATGAAATATTCACTTTTGTATGATCGCATTTTGTAAAAATGGTACATAATGGTACATTTGTACAATAGTTGTATAAAGTACTAATTGAATTAATGATTTAGAAAAGTTATGAGTTGAATTATTATTAAAAATTGAGAAATAGGATACAGAAACACTGTGCACATGAAAGTCGTTACAAAAAGTGAATCTTTAACATCAAAATGCATAATACGAGACAGTGTCTTACTGATAGTTGCATTATATTAGATAGCTGTAAACTTGAATGTGGCAGGAATAAGAAAGGACAATGTAATTCCTTTGCCCATGATTTTTTAAGTAGACACACATGTCACCTAAATTGCCCGGTATGTAATGGACCATTATAAGACAAAAGACTAGTCCACGTAGACAAGACATGGAACATTTAGTTTACGTTTGGCATCCTACATTTTGATCATATTAGACGGTTAGGTTTTACGGCAAATAAGCTTCCGTTTCCAAGGACTCCGGTGTTAAAACAATTAGTTTGTGCCCGGATATCTCATGGTTGTCAAAAATCTTCTGCACTTGTTGAGCAACTTGAGTTAATTTGAAATAGACATGACAATAGCGTAGAGACAGGTGTGGAACAGTCATCACTGCCGATATACATATAGGTTCATACATCTCCAAAATATGCATGATATAATGAACACTTAAGTTAGGGGGAATATTAGCCACAATTACTTCACCACTAGGAATAATCTTAATTTGTTTTCCCACTACATTCGTATTAGGTGTGGAAGTTCTTTGATTGAATATACGTTCCAACGACGACGGTTTATCTATACTGATAAGTGGTGGTGGAAAATTACCAGCATTGATGTCAGGTTGAACATTATTGCATTCTTGCATCGTCTTTGAATCATCTACAGCATCATTAGAGAAACCTGGACGCTTGAACGTGTTTGCGTTTGTGCCTCGTAGATTATGTAGCTTCATAAGTTGTACCAAACTTGTTTCCACAGGCTCCTTTGGTATATTTTCTTTTTTTTCATAAAGTGAAGGATTCCAAGACATCGGTGCCGAGCTTGAGTCTTTCGAGTTCATCTCATCAAAATCTTCATCGTTATGTCTAAGTTTATTATATGCATGTCTACTACCACCATTTCGGTGAAAAGGATTACGCGATTGACTGCCATGTTCATCCTGCTGAAATCCCCGGTTCTTTTTTGATGTGCCATTCTTCTGACTGTCGCTGTCGCTTTGATTACTATAGTCAGTTCCTGTATCGGACTTTAACGACGGCGAACCTTTGTGACCCTGTCTACCACCTTTTTTTGACTTGTCGATACATGGTAACAGTTTCACTTTAGAATGACCTCTTAGTCCATCCAAGCATCGGACTGCTTCTTCTCTGGTAGCATACCTCACAAATCGGAACCCAAAATCATCACCTGCACAGTTTACTCGTTGAACGGTACCAAATTCCGAAAATATCTCCTTGATTTCATCCACCGATAAACCGAATTTGTTTGGAAAATGTAAGCAGTAGCATCCATCGTTTTGTACTTCAAAGTACTTGTCATAAGACATGTCGTTCATCCTGAAAAGCCGTGTTGATTACAAGGATAAAATATGTGCTCAATTTCGCAGGCAGTTCCGCCTTCTCCTGTGCCAACTCTCTCGGTTTTATCGAAAATCTTGTAATATTTTGTCGATCACATCGAGCACATGTGACCTTCAAAATCGTGTAATCAATCACGAATAAAGCACATTGATTAAGCAGGAATCAAAGGGGACAGCACAATAAAAATGTCTTGTTAATCTTTTAGTTTAGTAGACTCTACCACCTACAAAACAAAACAATATTAAATGTAACAATGCTTTCACGCAATACCGGTCAAATTAATTTTCATTTTACCTTTGTAAACACTTACTGATCGTCAAATTGCAGGTTACCCAACTACGTATAACGGACAAATTCGTACAGTTCAATATAAATCCTACAACGAGAAAAGGCAAAATAAATCTCCCCCAAGCAACGTTCATTCCATCAGCTCTCAGAAGGGATCAAAAGACAGTAAACCCGGTAATCCTAACACAATCCAAACAAAAACGAACTATTCACTCACCAAAGTGCCAAGGTGCCGAGTGGTTAATTCAAACATGGCGGCAAGGTAACCATGTCGCGCGCGCATGCGCAAAGGTACGACACCGGCCCGCATTAAATCCTCTCCCGTGCCGAAACCAGCCGACAGTTTATCACGCCAGTCGGCTGGAAAGCAATCAAGCCCCCGGCAACGTCAAAAATCGTCAAAAGGCCCGTAACCACTGTTCCAACAAATAGTGATACAAATCAGTCAAGGAGTCTCGACCCCCGGCCAGTGGGCGGAGTTAGGCCGCGAGTCCGAGAGCGCGAGTCGCAAGTGCGTCTCCCCGACACCCCGAGCATAGTTCCGACCTCGAATTCCCCGTTCGTCGGATAGGGGAGCATCGGAGACCTGGTATCGCTACCTCGCCAAGGCGAAAGGCCTCACGAGGCCCTAACGAAACGCGGGGATCAAAGTGGAGTGGCCGAGGGCACGCGATTCGGCCAGATGGCGGCCGGCTCCTGATTGGCCGAGGCGGCAATGGCCGCCGCGCAGTCGCGTTCGCAGGCAGGCGCCATCTTGACCGGCGCGCACACGGGCGCACACAAGCGAGGGTCCGCGGCGGCCGAGCCGAGCGGCGGCGGAGTTGGCCGAGAGTGGCCGAAGCGGGCCGAGGCTGCGTCGGGCGAGGAGAGCACCGCGAGTGCTGCGAAGTGCGACACGAGCTGCAGCCTGTGCCGACCTCCCTGACGCGCCGATGGCTCGAGGCCAGAGCCCGACTCCTCCGAGGCTCCGCGATTCGAGAGCGGCCTAACCTCTTCCCGGCGCGGCGCGCCCGTGTTCGTTCGCACCTCCCTTCAACGCGTATACGTAAACCCCGACAATCCGCCAGAGTTGTATCCCGACTGCAGGTTAGAACCGAGAAGCGCGCTCCGACCGAGACGGAGAGAGACCGACCGAGCGAGACGGAGAAGGAGCGACAGTGATTAGACGCGAAGTGCACGGCGAAGTGAGCGAGAGAGAGACCGCGCTACCGAGGTGAGTACGCGCCAGACAGAGAGGCCTCTCTGGAACGCGCGCGCCACGGACTTTTAAGCGAGACCGACAAAGGCGGCGACATAACCTCTCGCGAGATCGGCGAGTCTTCCGCGGAGAGGCAGAGGCGACCGGCGCGCAACGACATAACCTCAAACGACTCGACCAGGGGCCCTTCCCCGTTTCATCGCACCTCCCCCTTCCGACCTTCTCTGGCGAAAGATACAAAGTATTTTTAGGGACATTGTATTCGATATAGAGAGTAAATAGTGGCTGCGAGAGCATATTTTTCTGGCGGGGAGGAGCTTCCTCGGGGAACACGTGGGGACGAGACTCGGGGGTGTCTTCCTACCGTCGGCTGGGAGGGCTTCTTGAGGGTCTTCCTGGAGGAGGGCCCGTTCCCGCTCGGTCCTTCGGTTGATGGATGAAACCGGAAGGATGCTGCAACACGGAGGATCCGGCGTCGGCTTGATGGGCGGCAATCAGGGCCAGGGTGCCCAGAACGCCGGCGGATACGGCAGCATGGGGCCCGTCGACGGCTCCGCCGCCCAGGGACCCGACCAGACCGTCGAGTCCAGGAAGCAGGACATCGGCGAGATCCTGCAGCAGATCATGAACATCACGGATCAGAGCTTGGACGAGGCCCAGGCGAGGTAAGTGACGAAATTCAGTTTACCCTGGTTGGATTAGTTAAACCGGGAACGATCGTTTCCGCGCTCCAAGACTTGTACTTCAGTTTTTAAAGGCGCTAAGTTAAAGACGCCTTTAGCCATTTAATGAAGAGGTGAGGGACGATTTTTAATGATAGAGATAGGAGAGATAAAGTTTTTCAAGTTTTTTTTTTTAGATGAAAATTATTAAGGGACGGCATTAAGTACAAGTTTGCATGTTTCGAGAGGAGCCGTTTCCTTTTTCCTTTACGTGAAAAGTCTCATGAAATGTGAATCTCGTATGTTACGAGGGGGGCCCTGTTTCGGAAAATGAATCGCCTTTTTCTTCTTGCAGTTAATTTTCTTATTTACATTTATCTTTGCGTGTCAATATTGAAAGTTTGGCGATAATAACAATTTCACCCTTGAAATGAAATGAGAATCGTGAGAGCTTTGTTTACAAATTATTTTGTACGGAGTTGATCTAGGGTCGCTTTGGAGCTCTGACTGGTGACTTTTCTTTTCGATGTTATCTCGACACACGAACACGTGTTAACGATAGCCATTGTTTCCGTGTGGGCGAGGTTGAGATCCGTCAAGGTTATTCGGATTCTCCTTTTGCCTGGTATGTGTATTTGGTTACGGATTAATAGGGAGAGCGATCGAGCGACTCGCTTAGAAGACAATGCCGGCGACGTGGAAGGCGAGGAAGAATATTCCCTTCGAGCGCACTATTTTTATCGAGAGGGAGGGAGAAAAAGAAGAAAAAAAAAAAGCTCGCCTTCCAACGATGGAAAACTTCTACCAGCAGTCTGGAAAGTCGCCGGATTGTTAAAACCCATTTTTCTTCCCTCGATTAGAATATATATATATATTTTTTTTCAATACCTAAAATCTGAAATTGCAATGAAACACAATATACCGTTTTGAGAAACTCAACTTTAAATATGGATATCCCAGTTATGTTTAGTATCGGAAGTTAAAATTATTACCGACCGAAAAAACACCCCAATTGTCGGAATTTCTTGGGATTACCTTGTAAAAAGAATTGTACGTTTAGGGAAGGAAATATTCTAATATTCTGTATATAGATTCATATGTTAAAGCTTTGAACGGTGGGTTTAATCTCCAAAAGCGAGGCACCGGTACGAGCTTATTACGTCCTTTTAATTTCATGAGCGATCGCCGCGCATACGCGTTCACACGGTGGAATTTAATTGAATAAAGTTTATATCGGAGGCGGGTGTTTTGCCGCTCGTCCCGAAATTAACCGGGGAAAATCGAACGATTTGCCTGAATGACCGCGCTCGGCGATAAAAGGAGCAATAAAAAATACATATAGCAAAATTCACGTCACCCCATGACGAGCACGTGTTACTGGCGGTACGTCCTTTTTACGAGGCGCCGCGCGATTCCCGGCCGACGTGCCGCACCGGCCGAATCACGCGAAACGATAAATTCTCACGTGAAATCTAATTTTATGTATATACGCCGGCTATGTTGCGTTCCCGATAATGGCACGACGATGGTGTACTCGGCGAGCTCTCTCGAAAATCAATCTTAGTGATAAATGGAATGAAAAAAAGAGAGGAAAAATCGGAGCCCGCGAAAAATGTTTAGGGGCAAAATGTAAGAAAATAAATGAAATATAATCCTTTTTCTGGTTTCGGATGGCACACTTGAGAGGGCTATGGGAAACGATTAATTATCACGTGAAATCCAATTTTATAGATAATGCCGGCTTTGTTGCGATTTGATAAAGGCACGACGATGGTGCACTCGAAAGTATTCGGCGAGCTTCCTCGCGAATGAATTTCAATATTGGAAGGAAAGAAAATAGAAATGTAGTAATAATATTAAGGGTGAAAAATCGGAGAGAGGGAAAAATATTTGTGGGTAAAATGTAAGAAGATAAATAAAGTGCAATTGTTTCCCTGCTTTCAGAAAGCACACTCTGAACTGCCACAGAATGAAGCCTGCCCTGTTTTCGGTGCTGTGCGAGATTAAGGAGAAGACCGGTGAGTTTGGAAGAAAAAAATTTATTTATATAATTTTTTCTTGTTACAGAGAATTTTAGGAGTTACTTGTTGCGACTCGATCGTCCCTTTCGATTTCTTGCGGTGCGATTCTATTCGTAGTTTTGGAATGTTTGAGAGCTAATGATAGATTATGGGTTCTATCGAGTTGTCATTGGTCTCGCAAGAAAAAGGAATGTCTGCAGCGGAATGAGTGATCTCTTTGGAATGTATTATATCGGGATAGGGAGAGAAAGAATGGCCGGTCGAACGGTGGATCGAGACAACGATATTCCTTGGGATCGTCGTCTCTTTCTCGAGGTGGCGTTAACCGGTTCCCATGGCCTGAAAGACCGCGGAACGAAATACCCCGGTCACCGAGAAGGGCGTATAGATATAGGAGAACACGCGGAGAAAATGGCGAAGGTAGGCGCGGTTTAGTGAAAAATCGAAATTCCAGCCGATCTACCGGCAGCGCCTTGCTGATCCGGATTTAACCCCTTTCGCCTTGCAATGTAACGAGAGTTACGACCGCCTCGAGTTACGGGGAATGTATGTCTATACGTGGAAAAGGTTCGAGAGGCGGAGGGTTAATGGGAAAGAATAACGACCAGGGGTTCGATTTTGACAATCGACACGTGGAGAGAAATATTTGGTTGAATCGAGATTTTTTTTTGGCCCTTTTTTGACAAAATTCTACGGTTTATATCAAACTTGGGAACGAGCCTAATATTAAAATGTACGCATAAAGTTGTGTTATCGGCAAGAATATTTCTTGGAATTAATGGAGGGATTTAAGATAACAGTTTCCTCGAGTGAAGTGATAAGTCAGCCGTTTCAATGTTCCGAAGGGAATCGGATTCGATCGGAGGATTTTTCCCGGTGAGTCGGATTTTGGTTAATCCGCGTGTAGAGAGCGAGTAAAACGTGGACGTGATAACCGAAGGCGTCGGGAATGCACGGGAAGAATTTCGGAAAGTAAGCCGGTAACATTTGAATGCGTTCAACGGTGTCGGCGAGATGCGAATAGAAAAGTGAACGAATACGAGAAAACACGAAAAACGCATAAGGAAGGAGCGTGTTCCCGTGAAAGGGGGCCTCGCATCCGTCAACGTCGGCGGCGACAGCGAGGAGGCCCTTCGAGGCTGAATTTTCGTGAAGTCGGGAACGCGAGCAGGATAAAAAAAAAAAAGAATAAAAAAACGAAAAAAAAAGAGAGGGCGATTCGATTCGGCACTCGGCGCGAGCCCTTGGGGGACAACGGGTCCCGGGTAACTAGACACCGTGGAGATTGACTAGGTATTACTTTAGCTAGGGGAAATGGGAGGAAAAAAAAAGAAGAAGAAGAAAAAGAGTCCCCAGGTCGCGGTTCTCTTCGGGGGATATTTACGGGCGGCGCTGCAGGGCGCCCCCCTGTAAACGCGGATGCCCCCCGCGTCATTCGAAACTCGTAAACATAATTTTTATGCGATGTTTGGATTACTTTACGCACCGACCAAGAGACCACGAAACGCGCAATTATTTTCGGGCTCCCCCGAGCCGAGGGGAACCACGCCCCTGGGCTCCGCCGTCGGGAAGCTGCCTCTTCAACGAGGGGGTGGCTTTTGGACCCGGGCGATACCATCGGAGGGTCCTCGCGAGGATCCATCTTCGGGCCTTGCCAGGACCCGGAACCTCCTTCGGCGACACCCTTCGAGAAGCATTGTCCTCCCTGACCCCGGGTTTCACGTTTGAGGTGGGAAGAAAGTGTCCTCTTGTTCCTGAAACTTTTTTGGACTCACTCCGTGTACCCGATCGTTTGGAATTTTATCACCTGGATATCGGGTGGTCTGGATGCCGGGGAAATTTGAATTTTTCTTTAATTTTCTTTGTAATCATTTTGGCCCCTCGGGTGACACTTTCGTGTCACCTTAAAGCGGGGCTCGACTCAACCCTTTGATCACTCCGTGCCCACTAGTTCAATCGCATTCGGCTGCTTTCGCGTTTGCATGATTTCAATGAAGGCGAACTAAGGAACGACTGATAGGAGTTTCCTAGTTGAGCGTCTTGTGGGTGGCTGGATGTCTGTATACAGTGGTCTATAACATCGATACAAATTTGGTGGATTTTTTTTTTATACAGAATCAATGTTCATTAATTGGAAATTTACCTGAATTATTGGTTTGGTTTGATTCTTGAGTATCGCGGAATGATGTATCTTCTTTCAATGCTCCGAAATGAAAAACAAAGAAAAATATGAGTAGGGACATCGACGTAACGTATCGATATCCTTCTCGAAGGGAGGGATAAAAATGTCGATTCTTCTCCTGAAAGAGGGAAAAGGCAAATTTTAAATCGCTCTCAAAGGTCGTGCGTTTTTTTTTTTCTTTTCGATCGGAAATGATTCGTCGAAGAGTGGGTGAAAGAAAGCCGGTCGCGTTTATGGAGCTCAGGTGGGAGGTCCATTCTGCCGAGACACCCTGTATGCGCACCTGAGGAGCCCGCGCGAGGAAGAGAGAGGAGACGCGACGGCGTAGCGGGAGCTGGAGAGAGAGGGAGCTAGCTTCGCTCCGGGAGGGAAGAGAAGGACGCGGGACTGGTAGGAGAGTTTATGGGCAATGGCTGACGAGGCAGTGAAAAAGTACTAAAACCAAGAGGAGCGGATAAACGCTATGTTAAGCAGACCGTTTTACCAACCATTTAATATAATCAGCTCTCTCATGAAGCCGAGATAACTTTGGATCAGGACTGTGCTGTGGCGAGATTTCCGGATTTGTTTTCCTTTTCCTTCCCCCTGATTTCTACCCTATTTTTTTTTCTTTCCTTCCTATCAACCCTCGAAATGGCAGAACCCCTGACTGCGATTTTGAACACCCTCCGTGACACATTCTACCATTGCACGTGACGTGCACTGTCACAATTATTTTAGACAATTTTAAATCGCTTCCGGAGGGTAATCTAGAGTTCCAGAAGATTTCCCACGAATTAGAGTATAACCCGGTTCTTTTATTTCCTCTTTGCTAGGATTTTGTACCCTTTGCAATTGTCCTGTTTTCACGGGGTGCGATCGGATTTATTAAAAAAAAATATATATATATACAATTGTAAATAATTCTTCATCGGGGTTATGCGTGATTTCCAAGTGATACTTGAGCGAGAGAATGGTCGTTTCTTTCTTTGATTTTGCTTTCGTGCGTCGGAATTATTAAAAAAAAAAAAAAAAAAAAAAAAAACATTCTAATTTATCCCTCGAGGTATGAGAGGGTCAAAGGATGCACCGTGAGGGTCAGAGTACGCCTGGTCCTTTTTTATCCCGTTTTCGCCAGGATCTCCGGATTTCACCTTTTCATTCTTTCCCCCTTTTCATGGGTCGCGATCACGAGGGCGATCCTCTCGAGTGCGTGGAACACGTACGCACCTTCTCCGTATGCTGCGGATCGTGAACGCGAGCCGGGCCCCATACATTCGAGATTAACGCCGTTGGACAGCCCTGAGGATCTCGATGATATCCCCGCCTCTTCCCCCCCGGGAAATCGAGATCGCCGAGGGTTGGCTCCCCAAAGTTCTCTCGGGTCCGTCCTTTTTTTTTCCTTCCCCCTTTTCTTTTTCTTTTTCCCTCCTCTCCTTCCTCCTTTTGGAAATTCGGCCCGAGCTCGCAGGAGGGTGGGAGAGAGAGAGGGGCTCTCGAGGATCGAGAGGAGCGCCTCCACTAGTGGATTTGGACAGCCCTTCACGACGAGGGGTGACTGGTCCAGCATACCTAACGTTCTCCTCTCTACCTAGTCTAAAAATATAATGGACCAGTCGGAATAACGCGTCCTAGGGTTCTGGGAAAATTTCTCCAGGGGTCCCCAGCCTGTCTGTACCGAAAGCGACCTTTTTCGATTTTTTTTTTCTATCGTTTTTTTTTCAAATGATCAAGGGGGTGGGTTCTAACCTCGAGAGCGTAAACGGCGGATTTTGCGGGATTCAAGAAGTCCCTAGGAAAGGGAATCTTTTTCGATTTTAGCATTATTTCGGAGACTTCAAGGGGGTGACTCTAACCTCGCGAGGGTGAACGACGATTTTTTGCAATGCGATGGAAAAAATGGGGTTTTGCGTAAAAATCGAGAGGGGAGAGGGTGGCTTTTCCAGGTGGATTGGAATATCGCTCCGGGTTAATTAAAAATCCCCCCCTTCTCCCCCGGGGAATCGCGTCGATTATTTTTTTACGTGTCCATGACTGTCAATTTCCCCGGCTCGCGGGACTCGATGATGGAGAAACTCGGCCATGTCGAAGGGGATTCAATGGAACGAAAGTAACCGTTTGACTTAATGGATTAACGATTAATTATTGCGCGCCGGGGGGGAAAAAAAAAATGACAGTGCCGATGCCGCGGGTTTAAAACAATGGCGGCGGTCGGGTCGCGGCGGAACAATTAAAAATCCATACTCGATTTGGCGCGGGGCCAGCGGTAATTCGGTTTCACTCCGACTTGCTTCGGGGGGTAGTGTTATTGTTGGCGAGCATTTCTCATCGTAATCGGCCGACTGAATGTCTCACTCGTCGGGGTTTTTTTTCTTTTTTTTTTTCCCTTCCACTTTGCCTTTCGTTTCGCCACAGTTTCCGGGGAAAGTGATTAAAGAATCGCCGGTGGTTAATTCGAGGAGGGTGGCGAAAACGTCCGGTGGTTTTTGACGGATATCAGCTGATCGGTTCTTGCGGATTTTTCGAGGTGGAGCTCGTCACTCTCGTCGTTATCTTTGTGGGGAAGGTATCTAAAATGTAATAGAAAATATGTACATGCGTTATCACGCTATAAAGCGGGCAAACGTCATTTTTTTCTCTATCATCTTAGGTAATGAAATAATGAAGAAATGAGTATGAGAGATAAATACAGGTCCTGATTAAATATCGAACCTTCCCGGTGGTCGATTTTTTGGGCGATACGATATTCCGGATTTTTTTTTTATTAGATTTAGAATATATCTCGCGACCTCGTTTCACTTCATCGTTCTGGGTAATGAAGGGATTTAAAAATGGCTCGTGAAAAATTAAATACGAGTGCCTTAATTAAATTGAACCGCCGCGGTATGGAGAGCACGGCCGGAGGTCAAAGCCACGAGGAACACGATAGTTACTATCATGCAGAAGGGGTTGTCAGTGGCGAGATAGAGATCGCTGCGTGGCCACGGCGCCGTGTCGAGTGTGTCTGCATACCGGTGTGTATTCCTCGGGGTGTAAGCCGTCCGAGTCGAAGGGTTCTCTCTCCGGCTCGGGTCCGCAATCTAAGCGAAGATACCTCGTTAGTCGAGTGGAAGTTCGAGCCTCGTCCGGGCAGAAAAGCTGGTTCACCTTGACTGCTGGAACCCCATCTGCATGTGCAGGGCCGCATCCCGGTGGAGAGGGACGTCGCTGCTCGAGGGGGGGGCTCGGATGCACCTTTTAACCGGACTCCTCCAAGGGGACCTTTGATGAAATCCCCTCTAGGATTTCAAGGGAGAGCAAAACTTGCCGGTCGACCGACCTCCGTAGAGCCGATAGAAATCGATGGAGATTTACATACGTCTTTGCACAGGCCGAGGGGAAAAAAAAGAAATGTACGAAACCAAAGAAATGTTTCCTCGAATAGCACGAAATTTTGTCAATTCAAAGAATTAATTGTTTGAAGTTAAGTCAGACCGCGGGTATTCCGAAGGAACGTTGCGTCCGATTGTTATTCGAGTTTTGATTTCAAATAAACTCCAATAAATTTAAAAATATAATTATACTCCTTGAATAAACGAAATATTTCTTTGGTTTATTACTGGAATTATCAGGGAATTTTTTTTTCTGGCTGTAGTCGGACACCGTTTAAAGTCAGGCATTTTGACTGGGCTTGATAGTTCTAGTGTTGATGAGGTTTCATTTTTCTCGGTGCATCCTCGTAACTGAAATTTCACGGCGAGAAACTTAACATTAGAGGACGTATGAGTGCGAGTGTTAGGGCATTTTTACTTGAATTAAATGTAACGTTAAGGTGACATGTAAGGGGTCTCATGGTTTGAAGGCTTTCTTTAACCGGGGTGTCGGATCGTTTGAAATTTCACTGAGGGAAACGTGGAGATTCCGAGGGAGGTACGAATACCCATGAGTTTTCAATTTTATCATAATTTGGTTACAATCACTTTTTTTTTTTTTTTTTTTGGAAAATCGGATTCACGTATATGGCGAAAACGCCTTGAATCCTGTGGGGTGTTTCTATTTTGATGTCGATAAGTTCTTCGGAAATCGTTAGTCTCTCGTAGGAGGGACGGGGGTCCTTTTCGAAAAAGGGCGATCCAATCTCGAGGCGGAAAGTCCTGCGACGCCGATGCATCCGGGCATGCGATTTAAGAGTGCAACGACGTCGTTACCCTCGGGCACACCGGAACCCGAAACGAAGTTTGCGGGATATCTCCTGGCTCGACGCGGCCCGGACGAAGAAAGCATCGCCCCGCTCCGGCTGAAAGGGAGAAAAATATACAAAAAGTAGGGAAACGAAGGGCCGCCGACGGGGAGCGAGAGGACGAACCAGAGGCGAATGTTGCCCACCTTCGGGATTCCAGCTCGTTTCGCCGTCTGTCAGCGAGCGAGACATCGGTAGCGATGCTCGTTGATTGTACAGGGTGAATCAGGACTCTTGAGATACTCCGTCGATCTCGACCCCGCGTGGTTAGATCTTGATTTTGGAACGTACTATATGGGGGACCTAGATTTTTCAAGGTGCTTAAAAATTGGGCTCTGATTTATAAAAATGCTCCATAGGTGGGCCTTAATTTCTGAAAATACTCAATAGTCGGGCCTCGCTTTATAAAAGTTCTCTATTATTGGGTCTTAATTTCTGAAAACAGATAGATAGATCTTGATTTTGGAACGTACTCCATGGGGGATCTCAATTTTTCAAGGTGCTTAAAAATTGGGCCCTGATTTATAAAAGTGCTCCATAGGTGGGCCTTAATTACTGAAAATCCTCCATAGTTGGATCCTGATTCTTGAAGATACTTTATAGCTGGGCCTTCATTTCTGAAAATACTCAATAGTTGGGCTTCGCTTTATAAAAGTTCTCTATTATTGGGTCTGAATTTCTGAAAATAGATAGAGAGTTAAATCTTGATTATAGAACGTACTCCATGGGGGACCTCGATTTTTCAAGGTGCTTAAAAATTGGGCCCTGATATATAAAAATGCTCCATTGCCGGGCCTTAATTTCTGAAAATATTCCACTATTGGATCCTGATTTTTTAAGATACTCTGTAATTAAGGCTTGATTGATGAAAAGACTCTGTAATTAGACCCTGACCTTCTGAAGATACACTGCAGTTGGGCCCAGATTTTTGAAAATACATCACGAGTACACTCTGACTTTTCGAAGTACAGCCGAGTCGAGATGTCCGAAAACGAGAGGAATCCAAAAATGGGTTGACCCTTCCCCTGTCAAATCCCATTATTCTTTTCTTCGTCATTAGCCGCGGATTTTACGCAACGTTATCGAGGTCGCACTTAATTTTATTCTTTTCGTTGGGAATGATATCATTATTTTTTTTTTGTATAGGAAAGGTTGAAAGCATGCTTTCTTCGGTTTCTATTCGCAAGGTCGCATTGTTAGTTTTGGGCCGGAATTGAAGGAGGGCGACTGACCCCGAAGGGTCCTCAAGGCGGGCCTTAATAGTTCCATGTTGAGGCGAAATGTGTCCCGGCTTGAAACGGCAGGTCGGGTTTTGCGGTTTCACCCGGCTCGGGGGAGGAAACGAGAAAAGGAACGCTTTTGTCCGTCCCCGGAGTCTGTGACGTCACGCTGCGAAACGAATTTCAGGGTTTCGGGATTTCGGGATTTGCCGCGCGGGGGATCTCTCCGGGTCGGACTCCTTCAGGATACTCGTCGGATTCCCATCCAGATCGTATCTCTCGGGAGGTACGATGGAATATCTGTATTATCCCTCCGGACATCCGTTCGATCGGGAAATGTTATTTATTCCTCGATGGTTTCACCGAAAATCACCGAGTTTCCCCATCTAGAGTCTCGGCCGATAACGATGGAGTGCTCTTATCACATTTTCTTTCGTGGTCATTCCCTGAAAATAGGCGGAAATCGACAGTTTAATATACACGCAGCAGGGCTGAGCTGATCTAAATCGTTTGGTTGAGGTCATCGATTTTTCATCAATTTATTTTCATTTCTTTTTAAACAATCCGAGTGCTTGTCTGTTCGCGCTCCGTCATATCGGAAAGCTAAAAATTAAACGTCGCTTAAGTGTACCGATGTTTAAACAGAGATATTTATTTCGGATAATAAAAAAGAAATCGTGATTTAAAATCGACGATCCTTTTTTTTTCTTTTTTAAGGAATCATGATTTTTATCAACCCTGTACACCGGTTACCTTTCGATTAGACTTCTGTCGTGTCGAGAGCGATAAAAACCTGGGGATAAATTATTACGAGGTAATTGTGCTCATTGAATACTCACCGTGGATCATTGCCGAGTAGTGTTTGGTGTAGATAAGCTCTTTACTCGCCGCAGTAGCAGCTGATAACAGATAAGATAGAACTTTGGGCATAATTTGGTGCGTGCGAGCGATATCGTAGCACGCAACTCGCTCTGGATTTTCGGATTGTCTTTCTCATTTCTGTATATTCCACCTGCCGGTTACCGATTTTCCGCGTGCGTTATCCGCAATGCGGATTCACTTATTCCTCGCCGTTGAAAACGCTCCCTGCGTAGGAACGCCGGTATCGCGGTCGTGGAGACGCATTAATTAGTTCATCTCGGCTTTCAGCTGAAAACTTGGTAGCGTTTCGTGCCAAGTACATACGAATACCATGCACGAACGACAGGAAGTATTTAAGGT
Source organism: Orussus abietinus (assembly GCF_000612105.2). NCBI lineage: Eukaryota > Metazoa > Arthropoda > Insecta > Hymenoptera > Orussidae > Orussus > Orussus abietinus. Next base: position 1,211,038 of record NW_019395567.1, read on the forward strand.
GACATGAAAGTGGCGACTGAGGGGTCTCGTTTGTGAAACCTTTCTTCAAAATCGGTGTATCGAGTCGTTTGATTATTCTACGCGAATGTGGAGACCCTAGGGAAGGTCCTTACACCCATGAGATTTAATTCTCGTAAGTTTATAAATTTCTTACATTTTTCTTTGTACGAAAAATGAAATTTCTTGGGTGTCGGGACCTTACGTAGGACCTTAAAATTGACACTGACAAATTGCAAACGATTCGATGCACCCAATTAAGAGAAATGTGTCATAAACGAGTGACTTCTCGGGTGCTACTTTCATATCGCCTTAATGGCTAACCTCGACACGTCGATTTGATCAGTTTTCCTCTGTCCTTGCTTATGAAATTTTTCCGACGTCCCGTGTCGCGACTTCTGTCAATTTTAACAGGATTTTGTATAGGGAATCCGAGACGAATGGTGGAAATAATTGGATGCGTTATCGTTGGATTACATTAATTGGGTCCTTATGTCGCTCCGTAGGTCCTCGTAAGGTTGCACAGCGGAGATGGCGTCCCCGTTTCGAATTTCTTTTTATTCCGTTAGGTCTGATCCTCCGCGTCGCCTGGAAGGGAATCTACGCGAGGGAACAAAGACAATTTCGAGAGCAAGAAAGGCCATTGTGCTGCCAGGTTGAATGCGGGAGCTATGTTGATGTACCGTTACCGAAATTGCACTCGCCGGTCCGTCGCTTTAATTACACGCCGCTCCTTGCCGGAAGTCGCCATTAAGGAGGCCAGCCCTCTTGAAAAGGTACTTCCTTCGAGACCCTTTAGCGTCCTGGACGGATTAGCCGGTCGAGAGGGCCGAAGGCATCTCTGGAAGACCTCTCCGGATCGACGGAGCACTCTGGGAATAAAGAAAGAAGAGAAATAGCTATAAAGAAATTAAAAAAAAAGAAAAAGAAGAGGGATTTCACGAGTACGCGGATCCTTCCTTAAGGTGAAGTGCACACGCAGCTAAAAAGAGAGCTTTTTGGGATCTTCTCAAAAAGAGACCCAGGATGCTCAGTCAGCTGCCGAGGGGGACATGTATGGACCAGACGCCTTAACGATTCCCCAATCTCGTGGCAGGATTTGAAACGATTCGGAACCCTCCTCCCTCCATTCGTAGAAAAGTTATATAAACGAATGGACCCTTCGGGTGCCACTTTCATATCGCCTTAACGAGTTTGAGATCGCAAGGAGAAGCTATGGCGAGGCATCGAGCTCGAAGTTTCGAGGGCTGACGTTTTTCTCGAAGTGACGTCTCCTCCATTTCCGCGATTCCTAGGTCAAAGGGGGAAGGGGCGTAAAAATAAGACGAGGAAAAGATCGCAAGACTCGGCAATAGGGCTCTCGTCTCCGCGGGGGTGCCGCACGCGGTGGAGCTGCGGGCCGGAAAGGGCGGCGGCAGCGGGGAGGGGCGGTTTAACAAACCATACGTTATCCAGCGATAAAATCTCGCAAACCTATAAACTTGAGCCGGCTAGGTGCGGGTATGTTATATCATAAAAATCCAGTAAAATAAGCTCGTAAAACGAGGAGGAGGCCCGCCCGGCCGCGGGAACGTAACCTCTCTCCTTGGGCGCGCGCGCGCAAGTGTGGGCGCGCGGCGTCGCGGCACGCCGCGAGAGCTTTCACTCTCCTTTCCCCTGGAGCCGCGCGGCCGGCCCAGGGGAAACGAGGCCCCGGGGCTGCGCGGGCCAATCAGGCCGCGGCGACCCTCCCCCTCCCTCGACCCCGCGACGGTCCCGCGGTCGGCCGTTCTAATCCGATGGTAATTCTATGGAGATTGCGAGCGTCGAGGGGGGAGGGCTTCTCGTCTTACGGGTCATCGGGTACGGAGGTGCTCCGCGGTCAGGGCGGTTCGATTCAACCCTGTCAAAGGATCCCACAAGGACCTCGGGGGTAATGACGATGACGCGGGTAGCTAATTGAATTCCCTCGGGAAAGAAACTACTCGGATTTAGGAATTGCAGGCAGAAAAGTGATACCTTTTAGGGATTCGATATATTAACGAACGTTCTCGAGCGGAGGTTTTATTTGAAATTGCCCGCGGTGCCCTCTGGGGGTTCTTAATCTAAGGAACGGTCGCCGGGAATTATGTTTTAATATGCCCGCGACGGACTTTCGGAGTCCTCGATTTGAATTGCGCGCGTGTCGAGGTTTGGGAATTCTCGAGTTAAGGAACTGTCGCCAGGGTCCGATTAATTAGGAATGACGGGAACTGTGTCGGTGTCGTCGCGGAGCATTGCTCCGTCAATAGCGTGACACGTCAACGCGTGCGTTATTCAGGGAAAAGGGGATCGGATATATATTTTAGCCGCGCGGAGAATCCAAGATGGCGGACCTCCCGTACGGAGAGCGAGTATTTTTGGCGCCACCTACCGCACCCCTGGCGGGTTGGTGTCAACACGGGAACCGTTTTAAGCCGACTTCCAGTCGGAAGTTGTTGCCATTCGTGGCTTATCTTGTGATATCAACACGACCGGTAAAAATGCTCACGTAACGCAGGATATATTAATCGAAAATAGTGCCGGCTATAATGGTGCGTCCTCTCCCGTTGCCTGGCATGGTTTGACGCGCATGTATAAACACATAAAGCGCACGTATTAACGCATAATGCAAGTATATAAACGCATAATGCGCACGTATTAACGCGCTTTAATCCCCCCGCGGATCAGAACCGCAGCGGAATTTCAGGGTCCGGAAATTTCAGGTCTCAGGGTTGGGCGCGAAAAGTCAATCAAAGCGCGCCCTAAGGTTTATCGCTGTTCGTTTCTTGTTGGTTCGCCACCGGGGGTCGGGGAGGCGAAGTGACAGGTGAATGGCGGCCCACCCTCGGGATAACCTCAAACCCCGCGCTGTCAAATAAGTATGTATCGCGATATATCCCCCCGCCGCTACTAGTGGCGGAAGGTGATACCCCGAGTTCGGTATACCTTCCCCGCGAAATTCAAATTTTATTACGCCACTCGCCGTCGAGTCGACGGAAGACAAATGCCCTCCCTTTTTTTCTTTTAATCCAACCTTCAGCCACCTTCAATGATTTTAAATTAAATTTCTAAAGGTCCTTAATTTTTTATATTCAAACCTTAAGGTACCCTTAATTTTTCTTTCACCTAGTTCAAGGCGGCTTTGTGATTTTTTTTTTTTACTTAATTTTCTGGACGGTCTTGAGATTCTTTTCTATATTTACATTTCACGCGCCTTCAATTCTTGTCTAGGTAATATTTGAGGGTGGTCAATTGTTTGTGGTTAAATTTCGAACACCCTTCATTTTCAATTGATCCTTTTTTTGTTTGTTTTTATGTCGGAGTTGCGGCAAAGTTGAGGGGGGTGAAGGGGGCCTTTTTTCGCGGGGATCCCGGTTGTTTTGTTTTCTTCCCCCCCGTTTATGAGCACTCTGCACGTTTCACGGTGTTTACGGGGAGCTCGAGGGAAACGAGCAATTTTTCACGGTGTGCAGCCGCGTCGGGGGTTGCAAGGGGCTGGTTAAGGTGGAGTGCCATGGGGTGGGCGGGTGCGCGCTCGCGAGACGTTACGGCTTAGCATGTAGCTTACTTTGATGGTGCCATTTTGGGTCCGTAAAAAATATTACGAGCGCTTTTAAACCCATCCTAGCGTAGACGACCTTTGACACAGGATTCCTTCCGGGGTGGAGGCGACTCCACCCTAAAAGAAGTCCCCGAAAAGGATCGGGCGCACTCGGCGCTTCCCATCGCGGCCGGAAACGGACTTTTCAATTCTCCGCAATTTATCACGATAAGTTAATACTATTTACACAATAATAATAATTATATAAAAAGGATTTTTCTTTAACCAATTTTAGGTAACGCGCTATTGTTAAAGTCGTGGAGTAGCGTTGTTGAAGAGTAGAGTCGGTCTTCAATGAACAACAAGGGCGAATTCTCGGTTCTAATGGTATTTCGGGGCATGTACGTAGTCGTGTTCATGTCGGCGCGTATATTGTCTCGAAATTTCATTAAAATTCATGAATCGCGCTCGCCGGGGGAGGGGAGGGGAGGGGGTGTCTTTGAGTTCGGATCTTCGGGAAGAAGAGACGGTGCCAGGGCTCGGGCGAAAGAAGGGGTTGGTAGGGCTTCCCGGGGCCGAGTTATGAATAATACAGGGAAGTTCTAATTGCACGAGACTAAACTCGACTTGGGAACTTGGCCGGGGGCGACGGGAACTTTGTGAGCCTGGGTTGGGAAACTTACCGGTGGTTTCCGCCCTGGGAGGGGTGTCGGTTTTCCTCCGTTTTTCTCATCCGCGCAAAAAGGGCTTAACGCGAATTAATTATCCGAGGAATTTGCGTAAGGTGCACCTGTCGACCCTATAACACGGTGTCTTCCCTCGTTGATTAGTCGATGGGAAATTACAGGTGCGAGGGAGGGGCGGATAAAGCGGAAGTCACGTCATGGATGTCACGTGAGGGGATGGAAATTAAAAGGGAGCGTAAAAAGTGGGGCTTTAAAGGGCCGAGGGGCGTCAGGGGTGGACACCTGTAGGTGCGCCTCGTCACGTGGTTTCCCCTCTCTTCCAGTTTATGGGGAAGGGGAAGAGGGAAAGACTAAAGGAACGCTTCCGGTCTGTCCTGGCGGGTAAATGGACCGGCTGGAATTTTAAGACAAACGATAAGGGATGAACTTCCTCGGGCACCGGGAACGGCGGGGGGGACACCTGTAGGTTTTCCGTCACGTGGTCTCCAGGGTGCCACGGGGTCGCCTGGGCGGGGGCATCTCTCTCTCTGTCTCGTTCGTGAATGATTAAAGTCATTATTTTCCATACCACTCGAACCCTCTCTTTCTCTTTCTCTCTCTTTCATCCCGCCGCCGGAGGGCGGGGGTGGCGCGAAGGAGCGAGAGAGACCGCAGGAATACCGCCGGGGTGTGTTCAACCCCCGTTGTCCGGGGCGCTGTAACGTCGCTCGTAAAAACACCGTAAACTCGACAGCAACAGGTCCCCCCCCCCCGTGTGTCTGGCTCATGGGCGCCCCATTCGAATATGACGTTCGAGGGGCGCGGGGCACCCGGTCGCGGGTCCCGGCCCTGACTTTCCGTTAGATCGGTCCTGATTTTCCGGTAGAACCGACCCTGACTTTCTGGGAGAGTCGGCTCTAAAAATTCGGAAGACTCGACCTTGACTTTCCGGTAGACCCGGCCTTGACTTTCCGAGAGACCGGAACCTAATTTTCAGGTTGACCCGGTCCCAACTTTCCGGTAGACCCAAGCTCGCAGTGCTTCCCATTGGGCCGCGCTCCGGTCCGATCCCGCAGTCGAGCCTGGGCCCTCGAGCCGGCAACAAGGGCCGAGGTACTCCTTGATTATCTTGGGGCGGTTATTGCGAGCCCTCGCTTTCTAACGGCGTGGATGAACGAGGGTGAACTTCCCCTCTGCTGTTTGCACGGGAATTCCCCTCCCTTGGTTATGAAGCTCCGTAACGGCGGTTCTTAACCTGTTTCCAGCGAACTTATTACGAGCTTTCCGTATAACCACGTTTCTCCGTACACGTTTGTATATCTATGTATGCTTTTTGGGCTTCGTCGCCCCGGCCTCGAATTAAAATTTTGAAAGGTTTCCTCGGGATCGAACTTGACCTCGGAAAGTTTAAGGATTGCCGTCCTTAAGTGGATATCAAGAATTTATTTATACCGGGGTTTAAGGTGACATAAAAGTGGCATCCAAAAAATGTCGTGCGATTTCAATATTTTTAAAATTCATTTCCAGACAATTTAAAAGTGTTGTATAAAAAATTGAAATTTCAAAAGGGTCTTTGACTTTCCTCGCAGCCTTCGATATTCCCGTTGTAAAGTTTGGAGCGATTCAGTCCACCCAGTTCGAAGAAAAGTTTCACGAATTAACTTTTAAGAGGGCACTTTCATATCACCTTAATGCACGATACCAAGATGATTTTTCTCTCTTTTTAACGCATTGGCCCGAACAAAGTACAATGTAACGCACGTCGAAATTCTATTAGGATTTATTCCGTATCCCTCGTTTGATGTCAAGGATCTCCATCGAAGAGTTTCCCTTCCGTCTGGTGGAGTTTTTCCTCGAATTTTTTTCCCCAGAGGAAAAATCCGCGTTTGAAGCCACTTGGCCGCAATCATGGCCGTTGGGCATGTTGCCGGACGTTTTCCGTTTTTGGGGCTGGGAGAGGATCGCAACTTGGGGGAGGGGAAGAAAAAATGAAAAAAAAAAAAAAGAGGAAATGAAACAGGGTGGATCGTCGCCATTGGCCCGATCGTGCCAAGATGCGATCCCGGGGTTTTCGAATTCCGGAGGCGCGAGGACCCGGCCTGCAGTTTTATGCAGTTTTATGCATTATGTATGCTCGAACGTCGCCCGAGAGAAAAATGGTCGGGGAGCTGCGGGGGATACGTGCCGCGCGCCCTGCAGCACGCGAGGCCCCCGGTGTACGCGTTATCGGCCCGCTGGTCCTTATCACTGCCTCGGTCGAGCCCCGAGATCCGTCGCCAATTTCCCAGAATTTTTCTACCCTTTTTTTTTTTCCCCATTTAGACTCCCCGAGACGAATTTTAGACACTTTCAACTCGTACAAGAAACCCCCTTAACCTTGTACACTCTTATCGAGATGTCGATTGCTGATGTCGAAGTAACACTCGACAAAGGAGTGCAAAGGGTTAAGGTACGATTTTGGTCTTTAAGTACTTTCCCCTCCCTGGATTTACACGGTAAATTATAATATTATTTTATTTCATTCCTTAAGCTATTTGAAATAAATACGTATTTTTCGAAACTTCTATGCACGAGTACTGGCTTAAACCGGAATTCCTCGGTTCTGCCTGAACTATATTTTTTGGTTGAAAAATCAACATTGATGATGATCAATAAAGTTTTAGATGACTCGGTGGAATATTCTTCGGAAAGAGGTGTCTTATTCGAGTTGACTCGGTTTTGAGGGTTCACGTCAGCTTAAGGTCATTTCAATTGTATAGAAGGTTACGTTACGTCTTCGTTATGTTACCTCGGAATCCATTTAAAGCCTATAATTAGCGGTTTTAAATACGTTCGAAATGTTGTCTCGAACCCCTCGTATGCCGTCTCGCCTTCCTTCTCCTCTTCCAGATATTAAAAATGGAACAAGTAGGAGAGGACGCGTAAAATTGAACGGAACTTCTCGCCAAGGAGGGCTTTTTGGTCCGTCGAGTTTCGTACAGTTGGCAAGCGGGGTCGCCCCGGCCTTGCCAAATTCTCGTTGTTTCTCTTTTTCGAGTCTATTCTTTCGCGGCTCGACAGTCGGGGGACAGTTTTTCCGCGATTTGATATCGAGCGCCTTACGACCCTGGCGAGAGAGAGAGAAAGAAAGAGAGAGAACAAAATGGCGGCGTTCTCGCGTCTCTTCTCCGAAGATAGCGTTTCACGATTTCGAATTCGCGTCCATGAGTGGTAATTCCCACCCTCAATTAATTACGGTTCCCCGTCGTTCTTAAATCGAGAACTCCTCAAATTCGCCGCACGAAATTGAAGGTGAAAAAAAAAAAAAATTCACGGCAAGAGGTCCGTAAAACTCGTCGCGGATCAAACTCGTTAATTTCCCTTCTTTAACGCCCCCTCGATAACGACGGGCATAAGTACGTTTCAGTGTACCGTTGCGTTTTTAAGGTGAAATCACGCGGCGATATTGGGAGAGGGGGGACTATAGCGAAGGTATAATTGCACGTAACGAGCGCATATTCGGCGGCATTGGATGTTTTACGCGTTCGCCGTGCGCGCGTGATGCGCCCTGATAAGCGCAGGTTGCTTATCAGGGCACATCGTAACTAGCGGTCGCGCCCTCTGCATTAATTCCCCGCCCCTTAAGGCTCGCCTGGCGAGACGCTCGCGATGTAAACAAGCTTAAGGAGGTCCTTGACCCCCGGCGCTCGTGCGAGCCGCGGGTCACCCGTCGGTGCGTCCACGACGGAGAGTGAGTTATTCCCTGCCCGTTGTCGGGCTCGATCGGCTCCCCTTCCCACGAATACACGTGAGAAAGAGAGACTGCCAGATGCCTCGCTATCGTGTCAGAGAGAGAGCGAGATACCACTTGCTACATCGGTAAGAGTAGCGCGGGATACCTCGCGCCCCATCGGTAAGAGCGCGACATACCTCGTGTAAAATATATATAGAAAGAGAGAGAGAGCGCTCACTATACCTCGCACGCGAGAGGGAGAGAGCGAAAATTTGATATACTTACGCCGTGAATGTTGGAGATAAAGATGGAGAGTTAAGTCGCACACTTGCGTCGGGCCTGATCGGCTGTCCTGCATACGACTATACGCGAGAAAGAAAGACCGCGAGATTCCTCGCTAACGGGTCAGAGAGAGCGCGAGATACCACTTGCTACATCGATAAACAGCGCGAGGTATCTCGCGCCCCATCGGTAAGAGTGCGAGATACCTCATGTAAAATATACATATAGAGAGAGAGAGCGAGCGCACTATACCTCGCAGCAAGAGAGGGAGAGAGCGCCCTACACCTCGCTTAAGAGAGAGAGAGAAAATGTGATATACCTACATCGGGAATGTTAAAGATGGAGAGAGAGAGGAGAGAAGTCGCATACTTGCGTCAAAGCCTGCCGCGTAGGTGAACCCCCGCCGAGGCGCACGCACGAGCACGCACGCGGGCGCGCGTGCGGTGCACCTCCTCGGTGTGCACCGGGTGGGCGCGAACTGGTGTTGGTCCTCCGCGAGAGCCACTCGATCAATACGCCACGCCGCCTCCCCCTCCCCGCCCCGCGGCGCGCGAGGCGAGGCGAGCCGCGGAGAGGGGGGGAGGCGGGGGAGGACGGAGAAAACGTTACGGGCGGACCCATCGAATGGATAAGGACGGACCGAAAAAAGAACGCATCGCGAGCCGACGGGAGCCCGGATTGGCCGAGAGGGGCCGAGAGGGGCCGAGGTCAGCCGTCGCGAACCCGACCACCCCCGAGGAGAGTTCCACTTGGCCGAGGGACGGTTTTACGTCTCTCCTTGGGATTTTTCACTCCGTCCGATGAAATGCCGATGGGCTTTTAAATGCGTCATGAGGATTCCTCATCCCTCCCTCCCCCCTTGCTTTAAAGAGCGCTTTTTCGACTCTTTGTTGTCTATTTTTGGGACAGGTTTCGACGGGTGGAAAAGGGACGCGACTAGGGAGAGTTCCACTTTCGGGGAGGATCTCTCGAAAAACCGACTCGCCGCCTATGGATTGAGAGGTTAGGTTGCGATCTGATGGGTTTTGCTGAGGTGGAGGTGTTTATTATTGGAAGTGGGGGTAAGATGGCTATGTATGCGTGGCAAAGCGAGGTATTGGTGGGCGAACCCGTATGTATCGAAGTAATTCAATGTGAATGTGGCGATTGGGAGGAGCTACGGGATGTTAGGTTAAGAAATCACTTTTTGAAAGGGTAGTCGGGTCTGATGCGCGATTGAGCGGAAGGGCTGCAGTTGGACGCGGAGGTCGGAAATAAAAATAAAATGAGGGAGAGAGAGAGAGAACCGCGTCAAAGGGAAACGCTCGGTGGCATTAATAGTTGTCATCCGACGGCCTGGCTTTATTCCGCCCCCCTCGCGGGCCGCGCTTTAACCGTCCATTGCGGGAGGAGAGAGAACTATTGATGTTCGGCCGATGGCATATTGTTTCAGTTTATGAAAGGGAATAAAAGGGAACTGGAACGAGCGGGGTCGGGGGTCGCGCGTCTCAAATAAAAGGAGGGGGAAAAAAAGGTCCGCGAGGGCTCGATTAATATTTCTTTCCGTATGTTGGCGGTTTTCAAGACTTTCCTCGCGTTTTACGCGAGCCCGACTGCGATCGATTATCACGGGGGGATTATTACACTCGTTAAGATGATATGAAAGAGTCATATATATATATGACACTTTCGTATCACCTTGAACCACCGAAATTATTTCGATATTATTTCTCCGGACAAATTAACCGCGATTTAATTTTGAGAATATTTAATAAGCCCGGTTAAGGGGACGTTAATGTGACGAAGTGATTTTCATATCACCTTAAGGTGTGAAGGAAATATTAAGGGCCTGGAATTTGGCAAGGGGCGCCACTTCGAAATGTGCGGCCGAATGGGAAATTATCGGCCAGAGATTGGTCGAGGGAAACGGGGCGACCTGGGGGGATGGGGGGGGATTTTTCCGGAGGTCTCGGCAAATTTGAAAGGGCCCTTTTTCATTTTCATCCGCGTTTCCAGTCGGATTGCCGCGACCCCGGCATATACGGGGCGACATTCGGCGCACCTGTTCCGGTATATTGCGGAAATACTAGTCTTGCCAGGCAATAAGGATTTCTTTTTCCTCCTTCGCGGAGTGTTTTATTAATGCCGGCCACTCTCCTCCTAGTGGACATCCCTTGGCTTCCCTTTTTCCATTTTTCCTCCTTTTTTTCCCCACCCCTCTTCGGATATGAAATATTCCAGCGCTAACAAACCCATTTCCTCCCGTTAATTGTGATGTACTGTGAGGAGAAAATATTATATTTGTATATTTTGCTGATATTTGATGTGATATATATTTTTTTTCCTCGTGTATGTTTGCACATAAATGTATGTATATATTTTTTCTGATATTTGAGGCTACGAAACTAATCTGGATGTGTGGTGTTCATGGGGTGTCGAGTATTTCATCGTGATAGGGATTTCATCGGGACGTCAAATTGTTGCCTTAAGGGCGGGCGGGAGAAATTACTCGCGAAAGTGCGTAAGTGAAAATGGCGCGCACATAGCACGGCTAAGCGAAACCATTTCCAGCATTCCTGCCGATCTGACGTCCGCTTTTCATTAAAGGATCCCTCCTCCATGGTTCACGCATGTGTCCCTTCGCACAGGGTCTCTCAACTAAGAACCTTCGAGTTAATTGTAAATTTCTTTTATTATACAGATCCATTATTTTTATGTTTATCTTCTGTACACGCGTTGCTGCAACGTTGTTTTTATTGAAGGATTCCATTTCAAAGGTACTACTCCTAAGGAAATAAGTAAGAAAATCGCCGATTTCCGGGATCGCCCGGAGATTATGCACACTTTGAGGTTATCTGGGAATTTTGCCGAAAGTTGTATAATTTCGGGATTTCAACGTCTCTGGGTCACGGCTACAAAATGAGAACCCCTGACTAGTAGGGAAGGACTCTCCCCAGGAAATAAGTAACGAAATCGCTGTTTTCGGGGGTCGCCCGGGGAATAACCTCGTCTCTCTCTCTCGGGGGCCCTTCCCTCGGATAAGACGCGTTCACGCACGCACACGCACCCGCGACATTACGCGGCATAATGCCCTCGCGGTGGTTAAGAGTGATTCCGAACCGCCGACCTCCCCGACGGAGCCCCCTTCGACGTTTACGACGTGTTTTACGCGATCAAAGCCAGCCGTAACAATTATCGGGCGATTTCGAGATCGTAAACTTTTATTCCGCCCCTCGAGTGGGGGTAGGGAGAAGCTCTCTCCCAGGGCCCGGATAATCACTCTAGAGCATTACCGCCGAAGGAATTACCGGCCTCAAAGTGGGCACAGGTTATCGCCAAAGGCCCCTCACGACCGGGAATCGATCCCCGATCGATCGGGAATTTCCTCCTATCCTATGAATCCCGCGTAATAGAACCCCCCTGCAAAGTTGTTTACTCTCAATTACGAGTCCTGACGACCGAGATAATGCTTATAAGTGCACGTACCCTGAAATTGCCGTAAAGATGCGCGGTATCGTCCGCGCGCCCACCTGGGTGACTTGGCGCGAGACTCTGCCGAGCGTCCCCATTGTTTCGGTAATTAGTTTCCCGTTTAATCATCCGTGTAGGGGGAGGTCGTGAGTTTTCTCGGAAGGTATTAAACGGCTCGGTATCGTTGACGTAATTAATGCGGTGCGTACAGGTGCGGGGTGCAGAATGAATTTCTTTATAATTCAGGCGGGAGCTAAGAGAGCCGAGGGGAGTCCAAGATGGCGGCCGCGTCAGGGAGGTTTCCTCTCGCCCCGACTCTCGAGGCGGGCCTTGGCAACGACCAGAGGCGGTCGTTTGGAACACCCGGTACATCGGGCACGGCGTTCCGCGCATTCGGTCGCGATTCGAGTCCAACTTTTGATTTACGGCAGGGCCGAGGCCCCGGAGGCCGAAGACAGGAGACGAGGACAAAGCCGATATATAGTCGGCCGGCTTCAAGGATCTTCGGCTCCTGAACTCCTTGGCTTCTCCTTGGCTCTGGTATTGCGAGAATTAAGTCCGCCCTTCGTAAATCGGGGAATAAAGACGCCGTAAAGGGGGTGTCGCGCTCTGCGACCGTAATTTTATTATTTATCGGTACAGGTTCAACGTATGCAACGTATGTAAGGGTACATTTGGCGCGTAACCCTTTTTAAATTAAAAGATTAAGAGCGACCCGTTTCACCTCTTGATAATGGGAAAATTAATACGATAATGATATAATGTGTTTATTTCAAGATATGTTAGGCCAGTAGTGGTTTTTCTAACGGTGGAGGCTTTTAAGGGAGTCATTCCTTAAATTCTATTACTATCTAATTCAATTCCATTAGAGTCTATCATTAAGGGAGTCCGCAGGGAAGGTTTTCACGTTCGCTAGGGGGTGATGTTAGGAAAATCGGAACTATCCGTCTCAAGTCTGCAGAAGTCGTTCTCTCTTCTTCCGGGTCTCTTCGGAGAGACGTCACTCGTACGTGGTGGGAGCCATCCGGAGTAGTTTAATTCCGGGTCCTCCGGGGCCGAGCTTAGCGCCTGCGACGTTGAGCTAGAAGTCCGAGGTAATCCCACGGGGATGGGGCAGCGTCCTCTGGGGGGCGTCGCCGGGGAATTCTTCGCCAATTAACTCGCCGGCGAAAACGGGACGGGACTCAATTTGCTCGGATTTCCCCGCGGCGGAAAGCCGAGCCTAATTCCTTCGTAAATCAGAAGAGGCGGGATATCCTTTCGGGCCGGTGTCGATATCTGGAAGCCCGAGCTTGCGCGGTCCTGCCGGCGTCAGCTGATCCTGGGTTGGTTCACCCTCGGATTAAAAGAGCCTCCCCCGTCGGTGCCGAATGCCGGCCACGCTGGGATCACGGAGCCCTCCGATTGGCCCAGGCCGGAAGGGCACTGACACCCCTGGAGTTAATTCCGGGAATCCATCCTTCTTGCCGGTCCTCCCGTCGCACCCCTTCTCATCGCTTCTTCGTCGGACCTGAAACGGACGAGAAAAATGGATATACGGGCGCGACGCGTTTCCCCATGGAAAGTTCCCGCCGCTCCGGCGAAAATCCCCCGGTGCTATAGTGCCGCCGGCGGTGGTTGGCAACCCTTTGTTACCGTCCTTTATCTTAATTGCTTTCACGGTTCCCGTTTAGATCAATACCCGGGCGCGACTGGTTAGCGAGTTCCGAAACGTCCCGCGAGCGATCGGGCAAGCGGCCTGGCGGAGCTCCGTGTCCAAGGAGGGTCGGGACGCGACTGGCCCCGAGTTTCCCTCGTGCCCTAGCTCGAGCCTCCACCGCGTGAAGCGAGGCGCGAACCGGAACTTCACTTCGCGACTTCTCGCATGTAGATCTCTTAAAGGGGTAACAGCATTCCTGGCCATGGTTTATGCATCGATGTCCGCGTTGAAAATGGAGTCGACACGTCCTGTACGAGTTTTATTTACGGTGCATATTTTAATCGTAAGAATTAATTTAAGAAATGCAGGACGGTATCGTAATACGAAGCTGTCAATTTCCCATGCAAAAGTTGATCCGTATGAACTCGAGGGAATTGTGTCTTAATCCTGAAATTCCTGAAATCCATTATTTTTTTGGCCGACACCTCCCTCAAGGGCACCCATCCAAGGAGGGGCCCACGCTCGACGTCGCTTAACTTTTCGGTTATTTTGCGGGATTCGGTCTATCGACTTCAGCGATGACTGGCTGGCCGATTTCAAGAGATCGCGATGGTTAGGACGGTAGGCTGAAGGTCGGTTTCCATGATTCCGGCGACCGCGTCAAAACGCGACGCTCGCAGCCAATAATCTGGCCATTAGGGCGTAAGGGCGGCCCTCGTGGCGCGGCGGCCGGGGACTGGAGGGCCGGGACTACCGGGGGGTCCTTACAAGCACGTAAACTCGGTTTTACTGGCAGTTAACGTTTTACGACTCAGACGGTCTGCTCGGGCGGTGTAGCGGGCGTGCGAGAGCGCGCGCGTCGCCCGTCCCACACGGACGCGTCGCCGCGCGCGTCTGCGGGCGCGGCGCGTCGCGACGCTCGTGAAAGCCCCGAGCGAGAATGCACCGTCCTGTGTCGGGGGTCGTTCGGGCTTGAATTACATTAATTTGACACCCCCTTGAAGGCTCTCCTAATTTCACGGCGGCGACTCGCGATTGCCGCCGCCGCGCACATGCGCGTGCGCGTTGCCGCCGGCGCACGTGTCGAGGGGGTGCCGCCATCTTTGTTTTCCCGTTTGGAGCGCACTTCATTGGCCGTGCAAAATCGTGGGAAAGAAATTCGTTATTAATGAAATTCCACCCCGAGGAGACAACTACATTGAAACGAAAAATCTATTTCTTCGAACGGCGTCAAAGAAATACTTCGTTAATTCGAGGAATCATTATCTGACTCAAAGGAACTCTGATAAATTGTCAGAATTCTAAAGAAATTATGCATGCAGTTTAGTCATGTTTATTCGGGCTTTTGTATTTAGAGAATATTTCTTTGATACTGTTCAAAGAAATATTTCAATAGTTCAATGAAATTTTGTTTCTTAGCGTCATAGTGGATATTAATGAAATCCTTGCGAATAGGTGGGTGGTAAAGAAATTCGTAGCAATTGAAGTCGTACTGTAAGAATTTAGGGGAATGAAATTTATCCTAAAAATGTGTACCGGAGAGATTTATGATATGTAATTTTGCGTTTGTGGATTTAGTCTTTTTTTTTAGTGCGGTGTGGTTAGATAATGTTAATTTTTAGGACGTATGGAGGATCGAGAAGTATGCGTTGATCTTTGTATTGTGTTAGAAGATTATTTCGGTAATAGAGGAATATGGGATGCGGAGGAATCGCGATGTCGACTTAAAGGATGTAGAATCGCGGGGGAAGATTTCATCTCACGTATCGTCATGAGACCTGACCTCTTTCCGACTCTTTAACGACTGTCCTGCAGGGCTCGAGAGTCCGGGCACCTCGCGGACTTTAGCGAGTCGTTAAACGACCCGGCAGTCGTTGTAAACGCCGTTTTATTTCGTCGACTTTGCCGGCCGGCGACTCGAATAAAACGGGACCGTTTCAATTTTAATTGTCCATCCTTTTCCCCGCTCACGAACTCCTCCTTTTCTGCCCTTTCTCGTTCTCGTCTGCTGCGAAATTAAACTTTGACGGTCCAGACGATCGCACCTCTCGCTTAAATTTCCATATACACCCTTATCTTCACTTCAAGTTCCCCAGAAACCAGGAATTATCTCGTCAGAAATTTCCCCTGCGATTAATATAATTCCTGGAAAATTAATCTCGACGTGGCTCTCCCCCCACTTTATTCTTCCAAATTTTCTGTTCCGCATCTTCGTCGATAAAAATTGATGGGAATTTACGTACATTGTTGCACACCTCGGAGGAACAAATCGAATTCTTCGAGGCATTCCGCGGATATATCTCGTGGGAAGATATAAATCGAAAGTCGCGGAAAACGTCGAGGTGGGCTCCGCGGGGAAATTTTCTCCGCCCGAAGTCCCGCGGGACGTAGTTCGGGAACTTTTCACCCCTTTCGCTCCGACGAGCTTTAATTGTTACACTTCGTATAAATGCATTAGTCGCGTGCATTCGTTTCACGGTCTCGCGGACCCGCCGAAACTTTTCCCCGGCTCTCGGGGAGAGTTTTGCCGTCCTCCTCTCGGGGGTGTTTTCCACCGGAGGGCGGAATGGGAAATAAAAACGAGGGGTGGGCCTTTCGACTTTGAGAGCCCCGAAAACTCGGCACAATAATTTCATTAATTCCACTTCCTTAGCTCCGTTAAATTTTCCCATAGCCTTGACTTTTCATTGTTTACTCCCATGGATAAAAAATCCTCAGGGTCCAAAGACACGGTTCCGCAATCTGAAATAAAAGCCATCCTCGTTTATAGTAATTTGAAATATCAAGAAATTCGAGATTTCCGCACTTAATAAAGATTCTCATCGATGGAAATTATTACCATTTATTACTTTATCGCTATTGTTGAGATTCAGCGAGTCACAATCGCGCAGTCCTTTCGGAAATCCCTTTATCGTAATGTAGGACCATTTCTGCGGAAAGGACCCCCGAGAGCTCTCCTCGATTAATACGATACGCCATAAGGATAAAGGAAACGAGGTATCGATTCCCTTTTCATGGGAAGCTATGGGAACGACATAGAGGAGATACGGCAATATTTATCCCCATCCCTTATCCCCGATTCCGCAATCCGGGAAGCATAACGCGAAAGAAATAAGGATCCGCCACGCGCGTCGACGCTCGGTCGAGCGATCTCGGCAACATAACCTCACTCTCGCGAGCATAACCTCGCTCTCGGGAAGTAATCGTTACTGCACCGACGAGGCGTCGTCGGGTTTTCACGGTTGACTCGAAAAGTTATTAAAGCTTCTTGCTCCCCTCTTTAGGGCTTGTTCGCGTTCGACGAGGGGATATTCGAGATAGCTTTGCACTCCCACGTGTCGAGGGAGGGAGACGGAGAAAAGGCTTAGGGGTTTTTCGAGAAGGAGAGAGAGAGAAAAAGAGAGGAGACGGAGGGCCGCAGGGAAGTCATGGAAAGCGAGGAAAGGAGAGGCGCGAGAGGGACAGAAAGACCCGCCCGAGTTTTATTGGTCGTCCAGCTCCATCATGCGCCGTAAAAGTACAATAAAACCACTCTTACCCGCGAAGAACCACTCTAAACCACTGCGTGATACGGCCCCGAAGCGAGAGCAGCGAGATAGGGAAGATCGGGGAACGTGAAATTGATTCTTTTATGATCGGTAAACGTGCGACCGAGGTAACTCCGCACGACTCTCGACTCTCGATTCTCGATACTGCCGGGCCCCTCGCTTTGCAACTCCGGGGACGCCTTTGACGCCTTTACTGTGGTCCGTTTACCCTTTCGAATTTCGACCGCCGCGTTTCTCCTTTTATTTTTTTTTCTCTCGTAACTCGAGACCCTCGTATTCTAAAACGGAACGTGTAAACTGCACGTGCCGCTTATTCGTCACGTATGAAAAATAGATCAAGGGTGGATTGCACCCGCGGAATGGGGATTAACGTGGATTTCTGTTATTCCGGGATTTATAAGCGAGGTCTATTAGGTAAGCATGCATAATCCTGCACATTTTTGTTCTTAAAAATATATACCGTGGGGAATTTTTAGAAAATTATAGACATTTTCATTGCATACGTGTGAATTATACACGGATTATGGATGTACAAATGAATTCCTAATTTCATATTAATAACACCTAGATTAATAGCAGGTTATGAACATTATTTGAGAGTGCTCGAAAATTAGATAAAATTAAATGTCTGAAGCCTTCGGCGTTAAATGACGCGAAATAAGAATATTTTCTTTTAACTAAGTACCGACGTCAACTGGACTTCGTAGGGAGGGAAATTTTTCATCTAAATCTCGATCTATATTGGCGACATTTTTCCTCGGATTTTCCCGAGATTGACCCCTTTCTGGCATGCCCGTTCGAGGAAGGGACGATCGAGGCGAGTCAGGTGCGACTTTACTGTATACCTGATAAGCGCGAGTGCATCCGATCGTTATCGCTACCAACCCCGTATGTCTGTCGCAGTGCTGTCGTTGCGGAACACACAAGAGGAGGAGCCACCTGATCCTCAGCTGATGAGGTTGGACAACATGCTGATCGCCGAGGGTGTCGCCGGGCCCGAGAAGGGTGGAGGCGCGGGGGCAGCGGCCTCCGCCTCTGCGGCCGCAGCGGCGGGTCCCCCCGGCCAGCCCGATAACGCTATCGAGCACTCCGACTACAGGGCCAAACTTGCCCAGATCCGTCAGATCTACCACCAGGAGCTCGAGAAGTACGAGCAGGTGAGTAACGATTTTTTATACTTGAAAAAAACTAAAAAAAGATCCTTTTTTCAATTTTTGCCGAGATGCCTAAATGCGATTGTTCTCAGGTTATATTAAGGTTAAGGTCGGGGGTAATGGGAAAAAATTTAGCCTTTACAACAGAGGTGTTACGTTGTTACCATAGGAAGGTCCTTTTCCCCGTTATCGATAGACAAATTGGGGCGCCGAAAAACGAATCTACGTTTTTAGGTTATGTTCAGGTTGGAGTACTTAACCCTTAACAAATAGCATGTGGTATCGTAAACACGGACACGTGGTGTAAGGCCACATGAATCTGTCCACCGTAAAGTGCAAATGAGAGATAAATTGACGGAAATGAAATTTTTTTCTGGAAGGTTACGCGTGGAGTAATTAAATAATGGTCTAATGAGTGTGATTATTGAAGGGGGTAATTTTAAATAGTGTCTTGATAGCAGTTCAGGTTCCCTTTGATGATCTCAGGGGACTTAGCTTGGCAAGGTTTCTTGTTTTATATACCTTCTAGATTCTTATAGCGAGTGGGAGGTCTTGGAGAAATTTGTCGGTGACACTTGGCAGACATCCTGACACCTCGGCCGGACTGGAAGCTGCCATTACGATAATGGGAAATGATTTTACGAGCAAACTTACGCCCGGTGTAATAACAGAGATCTCGTCCTCGCGGCCGCGGCGATCATCGCGGGAATCGAGGAGTCGAGATCTCGCCGTTATGTGATTACCAATTATGGTAATGGTGGCGCCAATTGTGGCCGATCATCGCCATCAACGACTGACACTCGGGAGAGGCCTAGAGGAGGAGCCTTAGTGGGTGGGAGGAGGAGGGTGGGTTGTAAATAATCGGGATGACGAGGTCCCGCTCTTGGAAGATGGCTGGATGATGAGTGGTTTGTTAAATATATGGTTAGGCGGCTAAGAGCACTCCTTGAAGAGGTTGTCGAGCCCGCCAGGCATCCCGAAGACGTTGTTAAGGGCGGTTCTCGGAGCCTTTGATCAATGCGCGAATGCAGGAAATTCTAAAACATCATTATCATTTTTTTTTTGTCATCTACTAAGTACTTTTCTCGCCGGAGCGAGATTGAGGTGGTGGGTATTTCACTGTCAGTCAACAGGGTTGACTCGTTGAAGATTCTTTAAGGGGACTTGTTGATGTGTCAGGCGCGATTAACTTCACGAAACATTTGGGAACATTTGAGACAGATGAATTTTTTTTTTTTATCTAGAAAGTGGATTTCTCGGCAGGGCATGGTCAAGATTAAATTTCAGTTGATGGGGTCCTTGACTATGGGGATCGTGTTGAAGACCTGAAGGTGTTACTTGCTTCTCACAATGACGGATCAATGCGCAATTGTTGGCGATTAGTAACTAGAATTTGTTCGTTATCTACTAAATACTTTCCCTGGCAGGGCGAGGTGCTAGATCGAGTCGGTCTGCATTTCGCTGGCATATTTCATCTGGGAGAAGGTTGAGCCCGACACGATAAGGAATGTAATTCCGTGCAAGGAGGGCCGCCAAGCCTTGCGACAATTTGCGTGCAAATGAGCCGGTTCGTTTGCCTAAGTAAAATCTCGCGTGCCGAGTCGTACTTCCTGTCGACGTGCGCAGGTAGTGATGTACAGGTTCTCCGGGATGTTAACTTAACAACGGGAATCCTGGCCCCCGGGGTAAAGGGTGCATTAATATGCAGCGTCAAATCGCTCGCCTATGCAGAAAAACCGCCGCGCGAAAATTGCAATCCCGATATAGATTCCGTCAGAATGCAAATCGTTCAACGAGGGATTCTAGGCTGTATGAACTGGAATATAGTTTGAGGTACGAAAAAAATTAACACGCTTATCGGAATGTTTCTGTGATCTAGACGTTTGTGGCATGTTTCTTTTTTTTTTTTACAAAAATCAGAGCTGTTCAAAAAAATAAAGAAATTCCGAAATCCTGGAAATTTGGATTTTTCTACTCTCATGACGTAAGGGAAATTCAGAGCGTCCCAAAACCTCGAAAACGTTAAAATGACCATTTTCAAGATTTTTTCCCACGGCTTAGACTTCTCGCAATCGGTTGCATTAATTTGCGCAAGTAAATCACGGGGAGTACTTACGCTTAGAATTTTTGTAAGCCACTTTTTTCAAAGAATGTACAATTCAAAATAGAATTACGATTGAATGTAAAAGCACCGAAATTACCGCTCCATAATTTAGCGGATGAGTTTGTGGATGTTGAAAAAATAATTTCTACGCAACGAAAGGAACGACGGATTAATTAAAAATGCATCTTGTCACTTTTCGGCAGTTCTAAATAAACGTGCGATTGTTTCCAAAAAATTCCCCGCAACCTGGAATTAATCCGAAATTATGGAACGATGTAATATTTGTAATCTGATGTTATCTATACAGTTTGAGTAGTGGACTTTACTTCCAGTGATATTTTGCGCCCTTTTTATCAGGAGTTTGTTGTCGAAAGTCATGGCGGGATTTCTTGGGGTAAGATAAGCGAGATTGAAGTGTGTTGCGGATCGACCGCGCGGCGAAATCCCGCAACCACCGGGCCGAGTCGGCGTTTACGGGCAGATTACAATTTTACGAACTGGGTTGCAAAACCGAGGGTAAATTCCTCGCCGAGGAAAAGCTTTATTTGCCCGGGAAAAGACGGGCCCCCTTCGTCGGTCGCCGATACCGATCTCTTCGGGGTACTCCTTAATTACGGAGGCCGCGAGCTCGTATTTTCTGATCGCGTCGGCGCGTTTTATGCTTCCGGCTCGACCCAAGAACACGCAGGTCTTAAGTTTGCCGAAACATGAGTACACGGCCTCGATCGTGCCTTCGACTCGCCTGCATACAAGGTGGCCGGGAATTTTCAACGCCATTTTCGTGGTATCTAAAGATATGCGATTTATAAATAAAATGTGACGTTCGGCCGCGGTCGAAATTGACTAAACTTTGGTCGGGGGTTCCTTGGGGTCCCCTTAACGAGCGGGGAATTATGTAAAGCGTCTTTAACCATTATTGACGGATATTACGACACCCCGTACAATCGGGACGTGCCCCTCGAGCTCGTAAATCTCCGCCGCGGCGTTCCGAGCTTTAAATCTTGCCGTATCGTGGAGCTCGCTGTCACGTGACGCTCCGCTCTTATCGGCCGCAGATTTTTCTTCCCTCTTCCTTTTTCCTTTGTCTTCGTCCTCCCTCGCCTTGAAAATCTGCAAGCCTTCCTGTACAAGAAAGGACTCGAAGGGAGTATCCAACCCTCTGGGGGGAAATAAAAATCCTCAGCTATTAAAAACGCGGGATTTTATTATTCCATTAGAAGTAACTAGTCTCCAAACATTCTTAACGATTTTCCAGTTGACTATTTAATCTGTGCTTGGATCCAACTCCTCTCGAGCTGACGGTAAAAATTGAGGTAAAATTTCGGTTATCGATAACGCGTGTTTATATTCATTATTCAGGGAGAAATGACGAGTGATTGTAATTATTTTGGATAATTAAACGGGGAGGGTGCTTCGCTTAATTATTCAGGAGTGGAAGGAGAGGTTAGGTGATCCTTCCGATTTTTTTTCCCCGACGCTTAGCGTAGCTCGTTAACTCGTTCCCCTCGTGAGTTTCCCGAAGTTTGGAGCGTCGCGTCGCGTCGCGTCGCTATGCGGAATGGCGCGGCAGGCACGGAAATAACCGCTCGCGAAATTCGCCGCGGATCGCGTGCGGCCCGCCAGCTACCGACTGGCACGGGTTTTGCGACCTCAGCGATTCCGCAGCCTGGCCGATTATCGCCCGATTATAAATAGTCGGCAGATCAGTCCAGCCGGGGAAACTTGGAGTCGTCCTGTAATCATCGCGGTCGTACCTAACCTCCAATCTGCGACTTAATCAAACGAATTAATAATGCCGGTCACTATTTCGTTCTTGTAATTATAATTTTGTGAGAAAAGTGTTGCAAAATTAGAGTATTCCTTCTAACCGCGTATGGTTGATAGGAGAGAACACAGGATAAGAAGCCAACCCTGTACGCATAAAATTTGTAACAAAAGTGTTGCAACATTTTTTTTTTGTCAAGCCGTATAGGGTTGTTAAGGAGGGCGCCAGGGTAAGAAGCCAACCCCGGGTTCCCGGGGAATGTACATCCTGGGTTCGAGATCCTGGCCTCCGCGGCGTCCAGGCGGGACGACCGGGGGGAGGGGCGGGATGGCTTCCGGCTTGGTAGGTTTTCCATCCAATCCACCCTCTTCGGGGGCGTCCTCTCATCCCCCGCGGCTCGCAGACGGGAACGACGCCTGATCCACCCTCGGTCCGTGCTCGCTTTGCGCAAAGTAGAGAGCCGGTGGGACGCGGGGGGCGTCGGGGGACCCACGACCCGCGGGGTGGGAGAGCGGAATCCATTCCAAAATTGCAAGCCACCGCCGCCACCCCCTGACCCTCCCGGTGTGCCAGCGCCGCGGCGCTTCCCGCAGGAAAAGCCACCCCCGCAGGAGAGGGCCGCCCTGGAATACTGATATTCCGCCGAAAACCTCGTCTTAAACCGACGGGAATAATGCCTCTTGCGAGGAACGGCCTCGTTGATTTCGATGGGCTGCTTTTTAGTGGGATTCCGAAAGGCGACATTTTTTCGCGACGCTATTCGTCGAGGGGTGGAACCATTTATGAAATTTCTCTTTAAACTGGGCGCACCGTATCGCTTGGAATTTTATCTCGAGGAGATAGCACCAAGGAAAGCTCTGACGCTCATGAAAGTGCATTTAAAAATTGCGAATAAATATAATATTAATAAAATGTCGTGAGTATCGTAACCTTCCTTAGAGCCTTCATTTGCATACCCCACAGATGCTACTTTCGTATGTGGTAATTTGTAGTTGAAGAGCGAAGGGGGTGTTTTTAATTTTTTTTTTTGGGGGGGGAGGATTATTTTGAAACTTAAGATTGACCAGACAAAATGGCGGATTTTTGGACACTGCTACCCATTTAGGAATTGCAAGTGTCGGTGAACATGATGTGTCGCATCCCTCGGGATGTGCCACCCTCGGGAGGATCATACCAATTCACTGGTTATGACTCATTTTTCCCAGCCACGGGGTCTATTAATAATAAGGTTAATTTTATATTTCCTCATTTTTTGGGTAGATATTTTTTAATACATAGTTGGGGTTAATGTGTTGTATAAATACTTTCGAGTCGTTTGTTGGTGAACGTTTATTAGCCGGGTCCGAGGGGCGCAGTTATTTAGGGATCCACTCCAGAATTGCAAGTGCCCGGTATGGCGTTTCCCTCAGGAAAAGCCACCCCCCATGAACGCCCGTTCGGAATACTGATATTCCGCCAAAGACCTTTCCGTAAACCGCCGAGAATAATGCATTATGCTCCTGGAGCCTAGGGGATGCGACCGCATCCAGTTGCGTTACTTTTAACGCACCCTCAAGACCTAGCCACGACTCCTTTCTATACAGGTCTCTTAAAAATCATTTCTTAAAAACGAAAGATTTAAAGGAAAAAATTTTTAAAGTTGTTAAGGGGATGTGAAAGTGGTATCCGAGTGGTTATGCATTCACGGGTGTTTTTTCTCCGAGCTGGACGTACCTAATTGTTTCAAACTTTACAACGTTAATATGAAGGCCATATAGAAACTCCTGACGGCCATGGAAATTCAACTTTTATAAAAATTCTATTTAATGTTTATAAACAAATTTAAAAAAATTCAAACTTCATGGGCGTCAGGATCTTCCTTATAGCCTCTATATTCACAATGTGAAGTTTGAAACGAATCGGTATATCTAGTTCAGAGAAATGTTACATAAAAGAGACCTCTGGCCCCACTTTGACATCACCTTAAATCCACAATCGAACCGTCTCACTGATGTAGATGGTTTCGCGTTTTATTTTGTATTAATCATAAATGATGTATTATATTAATTTTTAGCACTAGAAATGGACAGCGTTAATAATTTATTGTTTATTTGTTGTACAGGCCTGTAACGAGTTCACCACCCACGTGATGAATTTGCTGAGGGAACAAAGTCGCACCCGGCCGATCACGCCGAAGGAGATCGAGAGGATGGTCCAAATTATCCATAAGAAGTTCTCCAGCATCCAGATGCAGCTTAAACAATCCACCTGCGAAGCCGTTATGATCCTAAGGAGTAGATTCCTCGACGCGAGGTGATTAATTCCAATATCCTGCTGCTAATGAAAATATGTAACGTTTAAACACGGCTTAATAATATTAACGAGCTGATTTACTGTCCTACCTAGGCGTAAGAGACGGAACTTCAGTAAACAAGCTTCCGAAATCCTGAACGAGTACTTCTACTCGCACCTGAGCAATCCTTACCCCAGCGAAGAGGCGAAGGAGGAGCTTGCGCGAAAGTGCGGCATCACCGTCAGTCAGGTGAGGAAAGAGTAATCGTATCACGTAATTATATCAATATCTCATAAATTTAAGGCGACGTGAAACCCTGAAAACCCCTAAATGAAACCCCTTTTTCGAAACCTATCCCACCATCCTATCCGAAATTTCAACGCATGACTCACAAGCATCCAAGGAATGTCCTGTCTTAAAATTTCGATTTCCAGAAAAAAAAAAACTTAATCTAAACAAACATTTTGAAAACCGACAGTGTTGGGTCATTCTTAAGGTGCTCCCGAGACGTGTGCTAAAATTTCATCCAAGAAGGTGGAATATTCATTTAGAAAAGTGTATTGTTCAGGGTTGATGAGAATCGTGATTTCTTTGAAAAAGTCAAAGATCGCTGAATTTTTTAAAAATCCCGGCAGATTGTACGGTAGTCGGACTGTTTAAACAAAATCGTGATATTGAAAGATAAAAATCAATTGATTTAAGTCAGCTTAACTCTGGTATTATATTCGGCCGGTTTTGGAGGTTTCATGTCGCCTTAATCAGCGGCCATTTAATCGTTTCTTCTGGCCTGCTCGCAGGTGTCCAATTGGTTCGGCAACAAGAGGATACGCTACAAGAAGAACATAGGCAAGGCGCAAGAGGAGGCGAACCTGTACGCGGCTAAAAAGGCAGCTGGTAAGTTTAAGCTCCTCCGAGAGAAAAAGTCGTGACGTTTTCGGGAGAGCGGGAGAGCATCGACGCGACGTCCCGGAAGGTGGGGCCGATCCCTCCCGAAACATGTACTCCAGGGGAGAACTATTCTCGCCTCGAGGAGCATTTCCTTCGAGGTCTTCCGTCCGGACGATCGACTCGTCGAATCCAGGATTTACGAGTCTCTTCCGGTGCGAGCTTCCGGTCTGCCAACTCTCGAGGGAGCGCCTCGAGGTCTGCGAAATTTAACGCGAACGAGCGAGACTTTCGCGTTTCCACGCGGATAATTTCATTTTAAATTTATGCGACCAGATCGACATCTGTTTACGTGTCGTGAACGGTTTAGAGTGACGATAACGCGTCGCGATGGGCCTTCAAAGTGTCTCTTCATGGTCTACTTGGTCTGGGATAATTTTTCTTGTTTTTTTCCTTCTTCTTTTTTTTTTAATATCTTCCTACGTCCACGTCGATGCTCCCGGGTATTAAGTAGAAGCAAGGTCCTGTAAAGTTATCAATGAATAAACGGTGATATCGAAAATTGATAATGGGCGAGACGATTGCAGATTCGGAACGGCGGAATGACGAGTCCTTGGAGTGGGCTCGCGGCAGGAATCAAAACTCGATCCGCAAAGGAAGTAACCGTCTCCCTGCGGTTCTCATTACTGTAAATCATTGCTCCAGTGAGTTACTGCTCATTGTTCCGAAGCCGGCAGTGTTATTCCAGGCTGCCAATAAATCTCAGGCCGGGTATAAAGTGAGCGATGCCGCGGCTCCTCGTCTCGCATTTCGCCGCGCCGGGAATAAGGAAGGACTCTTCGTTCGACTCCCGTCCTCCGTGTTTCCCCCTAGAGTGTGAAAAATTCCGTCACGGCCGGAATTTCGCGAGTCTTGCGAATCCCTCGACCCGGCGAATTTCCCGCCCCGGAGGTCCCGCCGACTGCAATTATGCATGCCGCCTTGGCCGGGGTAATGTTCTCACAGAGATGACCTGGACATGTATTATTGTATTCCCACGTTTTTCTCCGTAGATTCGAGCGATCAGAGGGCGGGAGTCAAGGGTACTTAAGAAATGAGGGGAACGATTTTCTCGTTACGGCCTCGAGCTTGAACTTACTACGAGCTTAAGTCTGCGGCTCTCGGGCAGAGCGGGTGACTGCAGCTCGGCGTAAGGTGCATATTCGCCCGCCCGGCCACGGGAATCTGATCCTTACGGCGAGGCGCGGTCACGTCGGTCTCCCCACGAGCCGCAGGCGTGTCCTTAATGAATGCATCGCGGGGAAGGATCCTCCGAGTAGCCCTTAGAGCCTGGAACGGATAAAGTTGAGAGTATCATTGAAAAGAAAGAAAAGAACAATCAGATATAGAATAAACCAAAAATCGAAGATTCGAGGGTCTCTTGAAAAAGTCACTCGGCGCAATTTTCTTTCGCTTCAGTTCCGTTCTGCCTGGAATAAAGATCCTTGCTCGAGGATTCTATGACAGCGCCGAATTTTCTATGCACCGCGATTGTTTCTACAGCAGCTTTTGCAGGAGCGTCGCCGTACAGCATGGGTGGTGCCAGTCAAGGCACTCCAACCCCCATGATGTCTCCCGCACCCCCTGGAGGCCCCCAGGACATGGCAGGATACGGGATGGGCATTAATGGCAGCGACTACGGCTCTCAGCCCTACAACGACGGCTCCATGGGCTACGACCCCATGCACCAGGTCAGCGGAAACACCCTGGCACCCTTGCCTCCTTGATCTTACTAGCTACTTGTCTGATGACTTAACCGAACCTTACATTATGCACGGGGTAAGGATGCACGTTGCATGCTCGAAGACGCTCTTCCGTTACCTGTAGTTTGGTGTCGTTCGGCTTGCTCGAGGTGGCTTGGAAATCCGCAGGTCATCCCGAAATTAAATGCACCGGGACTAGAGAATACTACAAGGAGACCTGAAAAAAAAAAAAAAATTAATATCCTCCCGCGTCATTTTACATCGCTCATTTATTTTTTACTCGCCCCAGAGGTGGTGTCCATATCGCGAATTTGGGTAAAAATTTAAATATCCCATTCGGTCAAAAATGTTCCAGCTAATATTATTTAATGTGCTCGGTTAAAATTGTCAAGTTATCATCGAGGAGACATTTTTTTAGGGTAGACCTTGCGATCATTTTTGAAAGTGCTCAGCTGCACTTCTTTCGTTCTCGGTATAATTTCCCGATCCCTGTAAATCAAATAATTGTCGCTTTGCGAGTGGTCTTCCTGCCGCGCACCGGAGGCAAATTAAAGGTCCCTGGGAAGGGTGTTCCCTTCCCTCGAGATCTCCCAGCAGTTCCAAGCTGCACTCGGGCATCGCTTTTTCCTGAGAGCGCATGTGCACGTCTCGCCGCTTCGCCGCATCCGTGGAGAGTGTGCGAGGGAAAGAGAGCGACCCTTCTGTACGTGGGTACACACAGGGAAAGAGTGAGAACGCGGGAGCCCAGTTTCGGGATTAAACTCGGCTGCTCCGGTGTACGTACGTATATGGATGTTGGACTGCATTTGAGAGAGGGAGGGAGAAAGTGGCGTAAAGTGAGAGAGGGAATATATATGTACGGCTCTGGCGGGGTATGCCGTTGCAGCGCGCCATAAAGATGAGCTTGGCGGCAGCCGAGAGCAAGGGAGCCTGCCGAGGGCATTCCGCCGAGCTAGTAGCTAGCTCGACGGCCCGCTTAGTATGCATTGGAGTTGCGAAGTCACTTTTTAGGCAGGGCTGCTCCCACATATTAATGGACTCCATCCTACATCGGCTGTTACGCGATAACGAGCCGAGCCGACGCGCCGCGCCGCGCGATCAGCTGATCGAGCCGAGCAGCTACCTCGGGTTGTCGTCGCATCGTTCCAGGAGTTTTTTTTACATCTTTTATTGCGAGGGTATTTTTACATGCGAACTGTTATTTAATAAAATTCTGCGAGGGCCTGGACTTGCAGAAATTTTCTTTTTCATTCACGTTTACGCCCGCGATCAGCTGGTCGACTCTTGTGCTTCACTCCGCCTGTCATCGCGTGACTATTATCGGTTTTTTTTTTTTCATCCATTATATCGACTGACCGTGGCAGGACATTTTTCCATCCGAACTACGGTTTGGTAAGACTATGAGGACCTGGCAGTTTAGCAACAAATTTATTTTTCTTTTACACACGCGTTCGCGAGCAATGCCGCGATCAGCTGATCGACCCTCGTGGCTCACTTCGCCTGTCATTACGTGCCTGTTATCGGATTTTTGTAACCAATTTCATCGGCTGATCGTGGCAGAACATTTTTCGGCGCGAATAACGTTTTGCTAATATTGATAGGGCTTTTTCGAACAATATCGGATTGTTGCTCGTCGCAGTCGAATTATAAAAATTAATACAGATGACGGAGCTGATCCTTCTGTACGAAGTAGTTTATTCTACATTATCGAATCTAGATAAGATCATCGTTATCAAACGCATAATCCAGGAATTTATTTATTTTTGAATATACGTCATTAAGGTCGAGGTGCGAAGAACACAGCAGTGTGTTCGTAATCCTTTAAATCATGGAAACACTGCATCACCGGGCCGAATTAAATAGAATTTATTCATCGGCTTGGAGGGATTTAAATTTAATTATCTCGGCGATAAAATGCAATCCAGATTGATTCAGCTCATGGAGATTATTACGCAGAAATGATAATGGAAATTGCATACGCTGCTAAATTGATAAAAATTGCCGGTGCCTTCTGTGCTTTCTCGATCGTTGATAACCCTCCTCCTGTCTGCAATGATAGGGCTAATAATAATCGCAAGGTTAACGCAAATTGAAAATACTGCAAGATAAGCTCGAAAGAGCTTTATTTGCGGTCCTTGATCTCACCGAGGCTTAAAAAGCGCGGAGAAAAGTGCTTGGGTAGAAGTTTCATCCCTGCTCGTTGATAATTCGTTGAAATTGCATTATCGATCGTTGATAATCCTCTTCGCGCGCGGCCGCAACAATTGCGTAATTAATAATCGCAAGGTTTACGGAAATTAATAACTGCAAGATAAGCTTGGAGGAGCTTTATTTGCGTTCTTTGATCTCACCGAGGCTCGGAAAGGGTGGAGAGAAGGGCTTGGGCAGAAATTTCATCCCCGAGATGTCGGGGGCGGAAAGAGATGCTGAGGAAGCGAGAAGGATCCCGAGGAAATCCCCTCGGCACGTCGTCTCGAAATGTCCCCTTTCTGCCTGGGCCAAGGCGAAGCGAATCGACACCCATCGGCAGGTCGGAGAAAATTAATTTCGCGGCTCGTCCGGTCCGCGGTCGTGACGATTCGAAACGGGCTCAAATGAAGCGACTAAAATGCATACTCTTTGCCTTTTCCGACCCCGAGAGATCTCCCGGCGTTTTCCCGGCATCTGGCCATCTTTCCGACCCCCGTTGTTCAATTTCTGCATTTTCTCTTCCGCCTTTTCTTTTTATTTTTTCTTTTCCTCCAGCCATGTCCTGCCCTCCTTTCCACGCGACGCAGATCCAGATACGATCCAACATCCCTCCACCTTGAGTGATGTCCTGGAAAAAGAATTTCTTATTCTCATAAGAACATTTTTTTTCAGAAACGATATATCTACCCGTGATTACGACAGTGGTCGAAGTGAGAATGAAAAAAAAAAAGCGGGAAATGAATTTGTCCCTTATTTCGAGTCTATTTGTGCTACAATAATGTGACGTTTAGTTTCCTGATCGATGGAAATGACTTTGGTCACTTTCATAATCATCGGTATGTATCTGGAAATATTTAATCGAGAAGTTTTTACCGGGTTATTGATGAGCTGAATTTCTCCACTCGGATGCATTTTTCCCCTGCAACTGGCACTAACGTTTCCTTGCGTAATCAAGAACTAAGCTTCCGCTATCACACATGACGGCACGAGGGCAGAACGATTTTAACGCAGTTTATTAATATTTGATTAATGACTTAGCGACGCCTTAATTAATACCTCACCATCACCCGTTTACTCGTTCGTTTGGTTGTCGCTGGTTGATTTTTCTCGGCAAGCCCCCTAACAATGAACTGTGTTTGTTGCAACGAGGGCGCAAGAGCGATACCGCGAAGGTTTATTATCAATTGTCATTTGATTTCCTACTCGGCCCTCTTTTATATGATTTTGCATTTTCCGCCGGATGATTTTCCTCGCCTGTTTGGCCGTTCGAATAAACGGAGGAGAAGGAAGAGCCACTTTTAGTGCTCTTCTCGAGCTGGCACTCCGGCCACTGCATTTATTGTCGCATAATGTCCAGACGATTCGATACCTTCGAGCCAATGAAACCCGGTCGAGGGTGAATATCTGGAAAGGTTCTTTCATGGGGGTTATGATTTTGCAACTCCGAGTGAGAATTTTCCACGGGGGTGCATTGTCACAAGCACAGTTCGCCCTAACTCCGACTTGCGAAGGTATGGACTGCTCACTCCGGCATTTTTATCGTCAAATTGGTAAAATCTTGAGCCTTTATTTCCATTACAATTAAACTAAATACTAAAAACTTACCGCCTAGATTTATATCCAAGACTTCTCAGTTTGGGAAATATTCAGAGAGAGTAAATTATAATCGATTCGCGACAATTTTCTATTGTTTCCGGCTGAGCCGTTTATACATCGACTTGTCGTCGCCTTGCACCTTCTAATTCCTCCCGGCATTATTCACCAAGAGATTTCACACCTTTAACAGCGCCTTTACCTGCAAAAAAGTCGCACAAGTGCGCCCATTTACTGCACACTTCATCACACGTTCGGATTTTGTTAAAAATTCAGTTGTCCGATTTTTCTATACAGATCTGATGTTCCTTATAATATCATTCGTAAATAGAATTCACATATACAGTACACTGATAAAAATGCCCACATAAATTTACACCCGCGATAATTGGTTATCTCGATGCCACAATAAATTGCAGTAAAATTACATCCCTGAATAATATCACATTCAGCATCCAAGTTAGGTTAAAGAAAATTATAATTAAATATTACATTTAATTCAAGTAAAGGTATGTACGTAAATTTCCATTGATTTTTATCAGTGCACTCCTTGCATATTTTGGGACACTGAAATTTCTAAATTTCATTGATAAAATAGTTGCACTGGTCGCGAAGGCTTAGTTGATAAATAGGGTGATAGATCAACTGCTTGAATTAATTAATGGCCGAATAATTATATTAATATAGTTAACGTGTTATCGCCATTTTGTATAGGCAGACTGTGTATATTATAGGACTGTATGAAAAATTGGAGGAATTGTAACTTGGCAAAATCCGAAAAATCGGGCGGTCGAGTCTCCGCTGCACCGCGCGCGCTTTCACCTGCATAAATAACACAAACGCAAGAAATAAGCGCATAGGAACGAAAAAAAAAAATAAAAAATAAAGAAAAGTTAAGGCAGAGATCCTTAGACAGTGGGTAAAAGGGGGCTGGTGTTACTTACGAGGCGCCTGTGTTATTTTCCAGTGACTCGAGGCAGCCTAGAGCGTGTTTTCAGCGGTCTAGAGCGGGCCAGGAAGCTCTCCTCCGTTGCAACAAGCACAGGTTTAAAGCGCGCGTAATTCAGCCTTAAAAGCCGGGACCTTAGGGCCCGCAAAAAAGGCCGGGAATCAAGAAGGGGACGAAGAGAAGCAGGAAAAATAAAAGAGATTTCTCAGGAGGGATGACACATCCCGGACCGGACGAGAGTGCAATAACGACCTCGGCGAGACGGATTCCCGATTATTATATTATTTTTATTCTTTTTTTCTGAGTAGCGAGCACCAAAATGGCGCCTGCACGAGTAGGGGGGGATTTTGAGTTCGAATTCGAGAGAATCGGAGACTGATGCGAAAGCTTTTTCTATGTCGCTCGCGTTTTAACGGTATGCAGAACTTCCCACGTGGAGGCGCCATTTCTGGCCTCGACTTGATAAGAGTGTGATAAGGATTTGATATTGGGTATGTCGCGCGATTAGGAGGTCCTAGGTGCATAGTGGAGGTCGTTTAGTAGCTTAAGGTCCGTGCTTATTTTTTAATTAGGCAGCTAATAGGCGTCACTCGGGCGAAGTGAGCGATGGGCGGCTGGACTTGAATTTCGGGAATTACTTCACGGCGGGGTTTTAAATTCCTTTCAATTCCTTGGATTTTTAATCTTTTAATAAATCCCTTGAAGGGTGCTTAACGTGGTTGTTTTTTTTCTTTGTTTTTTTTTACGTTTCGTTTCCCACGTTTTTTATTTATTATTCGAGTCCCCTGGGGGACTCGCAAAGTCAAGTGCTCATTTCTCGTCCTCGCTCGGTTTGCGGTACGTTTCTCTGTACATACATGCATAATTACTTAATGGATACGTAAAACAGTGCTCAGTGCGCGGCGACTTCCGATCGTTTAGTGAATTTCACGAAAAAGTAGCGATTCGTTGATAGAGTTCTGATTTTTATTAGAGTAGACCCTAGTACTTAATCGAAGTGATTTGTCTGGAAGAAGTCATAAAGATTTCCAAAGTAGAATTAATTCGATTATAAAGTGCGAGTATATTTTCGAGGGACTCAAATTTGAGTACTTTATACCCACGCTTTGCTGATAAAGAAGCTCGGTTCGTTCTTTACTGAAAATCGAGGAGAACGTCGCCGTTGCACTTGTTTTTATCATTAAATCGAGAAAGTTGCAGATTTTCAGAATCGACAGAGAGATCGTCGGAGTAGAAAGAGACGTCTGCGGTGTTACATTTACGGTTATGTTTATCATACACGATCCTAGTTACTCTTTTTTTTTCCCCTTTTTGTTTTTATCGGACGTGTGGTCCTCTGTCGCATGCATGGCTGCATGTAAAGTTACAAGAGTAATAGTAGGTGCACCGCGTGTCCACGAGTATGTGCAATGCGTTGCAATTGCAAAATGCCAATTTCGGGAGTCTAGGGGTCATTGAAGTCCTTGTTACAAGTGCAGACGCCTTTTATGACTCCCAGGACATTGTCATGTTGCATCTTAGTAATTCTGCATCGCGTACTCGTGCATACACCGTGCATAGTCTATACCTACGCGGTAGTACGTGTGTGCATTTTTCACTTCGCAAGGAACAATCGGCTATGGAGGATTTGGTTAGAATGACGAAAAGTGGGGTTAAAGAGCATGACGCCGAATTTGGTATTACGAGAATAAAAAAGAGAGAAAAAAAGAAAAAAAAAAAGAAAGACCCATCGTACGGTAGACACGACCAGCTCGTCGATGATGACTTTTTACAATTATTCAGGTTTTGTTCCCCATTTAATTTCAATTGGGAAGGTTTCGAGTTCTCAATAACACGTTCTGAAATCTCGGGAAGACCTTTTTCAGGGGTAAACAAATTTTACAAAGTACCGCCGAAAGATCTTACGCATAATTTCCTCTTGCATATCGTTATTTATTGCAACGAGCTGATCGAACGACCGTACTTGGGGACATTTTCGGCAGTACACGAAAGCAAAGCCCGTTGCATCGGTAAATAAATCGGGAATGAGGAAGAGTTACGATTACGAGGTATTTTGGAATTCCTACTTTTTAAAGAAAAATGAAACAAGGATTAGTTAATTTTTTTTTTTAATTTTTTAGATTTAATTGTTAGGGAATCTGAGAATAATCGATTTCCTCGTTTCCGATGGCGGTGCAGCGGGTGGGCCTTCGTCCTTTGAAATTTGTCTCGCAATTTGGAGACGGAGGGCCTGAACGATATCCACTAAAAATTGCACAGGGCAAGGCAATGGCAGGGGGGCCAGGCGGGGGCTGGATGCAACAACGGGAGGCGGTCCCAGAATTTCCGCCTCTTCACGATTCGGCGGACTCGGATTCCGATCGGGAGAACGAAAAGCGGCCTCGCGTCTAGGGACCCCACAAAAATCCCCCAGCATCCAACACAGAAAGAAAGAGAGACAGAAAGAGAGGGAGAGTGACGAACACACGCACCGGATATAAATAGAGATCGATGAATAGATAAATATATAAATATAAATATAAATATAAATATAAATATATATGTACACGCGCGACACACCGAGAGATGTCCGCCATTGAGGTGGTGCCTTTTAAGGGGGCTCGTACCTATTGACAGTGTTAAAAGTGCCCATTTTTCAGGCAGGTATAAATAAAGCAATGAAACAACATTTAATTGATTAATCGTGCTTTTAGGTACGTATCGGAATGAATTCTTGTAATTTTTCATTAAAAAGAAATATTTCAACTGTGATACGTTGTAAAGGGACGTGTTTTTGGGATATTCTTCTTTGTCAGTTTTCAGATAGTTTGCATTCGATCATTTTATCAAGGTGTAGGGAAATTTGGAAAGAGTTGTTAAGAGATAAATGAAATATTGGGTGGTCTTGCTTTGAATTTTTGTCCTATACCTGTCTCAGAAATGTGGATTTTTAATTTTTGATTGGTATGAGCTCCCTTAATTTCCACGCGCCTCTCGTTATCATTACTTTATACAGTTATTATACACTATTATTACGACTAGCCTTAGGATTATTATGTTATTTCGTCCGTACGATTTTGGAGGGCACCCGAGGGGGTGGCCCGAGTCTTAACCCTTTCGGGCCCAGGAAGGAATTCCTGCGACCCTTAAGGCCTCGAAAGGGTTAATCACGACTCGACGGCTCGGTTTTTTAGAGCTACAGGGGCCGGAAATGTGTCCCCGACGTTTTTCGGGGTTCCGTGGAAATATATAAACTTACGGATACATAGGTGAGGGTATGTACAAGGGATGTTCCCCACTCACCCGAAGAGTGCCCTCCGCGTCCCAAGTGCATCTTGCCTTAATATTATTTACGCCGCGGCGTACGCTCCATGAAAACGGCGAATGGAATGAGATATATTTAATATCGAGAGAGCGGAGGTGTTTCTCCTTTTTCTTTCTTGCTAGTGTTAAACAATCGTAGGATCGACTTAGGACGATGGGGCGGTGGCTCGTGAGGTTTCGATTTTTCCTGTTTTTATGTTTTTTATTTTTATTTTTATATCCTGGCTCTCGTTAAGGCTATCAGGTGCATCATTAAGGCTATCGGGTGCATCGTTAAGGCTGTCAGGTGAGAAATTCGCGGAGGCGCATGTTTAAGAAAATGGATAAATCGTACGCTTTGTAAGGAACTAACGAAATTCTGTATATATTTATCACTTGTCTCTATTCACGAATTCCAAATCTTATTGTCGAACTGCTTATTTATGTTAAATTTAGCATTGACTATTTTCACAATTGTCGGCACTGCCTGATTTCATAGTACGGCTGCATCATGATACACCCTCTCTTGTCTTGAATTCTAAGTTCTTTTTTGTACTTTACCCACCTTAAAGCATGTGATCAGCGATATTTTACTTATTCATCCTGATTAAAATGTTCTGTAATTAATTATCATTTCGGAGTATTAAGGTGTATCGTGTTCTGAAGATTGTTCAGAATGGTTGGTTGGAGGCAAAAATGATCACTCGATTTTATGTGGATTTTCCTTTATCATCGGCTATTGAACGTTGCATACAGGCGCCTTCGCGAATTTACAAAGGCCTTAAGTAAGCCCTGTCGAGAAGAATAAATCCTACGTACATTTTAGGATAATCGAGGTCTTGTACAGCGTACCGAGGCTGTTTTTAAACCGGGTTGATGCCATTTCGAACCGTTTTTTAGACCCACCGGAGTCGACTTTTCGCAGGTTACAAAACCGATCCGTGATTGTCTCACTTCTTGTAGGCGTTTACATATATATATGTAATTATAATTTTGGACGATTGTTTGCAACAACAGGATATTGTGTGCATGACCTAAGGTAGTCGCGCGACCCTCCCCACGGAGTGGGAATTTCGAAAATGCCTTGGCGAGATTTTGGAAACATTTCCTGAGGCTTTTTCGAAATTTCTTCCGCCCCCCGCGTTCTTTGCGACTCCTCGATTGCGCTTGCCTTTATATACTTTGTTGATCGTTATGTGGGTACATATAGATGCGAATGTATATCTTGTATACACGAATGTGAGTACACCGTCCACCCCTCTCTTCAGGAATCCAATATCATCGACGAGAGACTTCTCAAAGAAATCTCCTGTATACTTTTTTACGAAATAAGTCGACATCTTCTTCGGCGTCTTCGCTTCATTCAATCCGGAATTCTTCTATTGGCTTCTTTTCACTTTCTTGGCATTCTGAAATAAATCTTGACAATCATCTGGTCATACTTAACACGGAAAAGAACATCACAGGAATGACACACGATTACATGGTAATGATGTTATAATTTTTTCGCTATAATCGAAGTTTTCATTCGATTTAGAGATTGAAATGACTACTCTTGGGGATCTCTTGTCGGTGATTTGTCCTTTCCTCCTGTACACAGTTGCCTGAACAAGGATTCTCTTCTCTGGATCAGTGGCTTAGGGAACACTCAATTTTATATTACACTTTTCTTGAGACTTGCGACGGTCCACTTGATCTGGGGAAAGTGGATCACTTCCTGCGTTGATGACTTCCTCGCCACCTTAAATATATACACGTTTATATTCTTTCCAAAATGGCGGTCAAATTGCGATTCGTCGACGTTATCGAACCGCGCGCTACTTCCTCGCGACGTCCAGAAAGAGACGTACCTTGTAACGCGATTTTACATCGCCCTTAAGAAATCATTTTCTTACATTCTGAGAACGCCATCCCACTGAGAGAGACACCCCTGGACTCGACGGTTATAAAATAAACCGCGGAATAATTTTCTCCCAATAAGTTATACTCATAAATACATATTTTCATCTCACCAAACGGCATAACCGTTTCACATTTCTTTTCTAACAATTCGATATCATATAACATCGACGTATTTTGAATAATTTTCGTTCCACCTAAAAACTAGATAACTTGAATGAAACAAATATATACTGTTGCCTAAGTCATACATAATTGCAAGAAAGTTATTTTGTTAAGAGGAAAAATTATATCGTTGATGGATTACAATTTGCAACCGTTAGTCTAATTTTCCTTGAGCACGAGACTGACGTTTCTGACTGTTAAATCAATGTCACTTGATTATTCACGGTGTCCGCACTTTGCGCGGGATAGAGAGATGGAAGGCATACGTAAACCGAGGAGATTTTCAATATCGAGGGGAATAAGGTGTACAAAGCCCCTCGATTTCGTGGAAAGACGGTCGGGGTGTTTCTCTCTTGGTTTTGATGCTGGGTCGAGCCTTTTATGGACCGCGTGGGAGCTGGCAACCGGTCGAGCCGCCCCTGAATCTTCTCGGCCCGGAGAATGAGGCGCGTACATGGGCGATGCTGTTTGTTTTCAGGAGCTGTCGCCTTGAAATCCTTAGGAGATACGAGAAGCATAAAAAACGGTCAAAGAAATCGAATGGGAGAGAGAAAGAGAGAGAAAGAGAGAACAGAGAGAAAGAATATGAATTTCGAAACGCTAGCGCAATCCGATCACCTGACTATCTGTGATCCGATGCTCGCCGCCACGGCGAGTAATACGAACTAAAGTCGATATAAAGTAATTAAGGTTTTATGTAATACGCTCGAGGCCAGGACGAAATTCAGGCCGGACCGCGGGAGAAACGTCCTCGAGTCCTCCGGAGGTGCCCGAAGGTCGATTCCGGAGGGAAAATCGAAAGCAAACGTGGCGGCGTCGGGAGGACTCGGGACCAAGATGGCGGCGCTCGCCCGAACTCGCGGCGGTTTTCCTCCTTCTGGGGACACCCCCACGCGGAGAAACCTGGCTCGTCTTGTGAGGCCCTTCCTTCGTAAGAGCCTCATTCCTGCCACTGTATACGTATGTCGGACCTTACATTTTCGACGCGTAGCCATGGGCACTTTTTTCAACGTGGATGAACCTTCCCTATAAATGAGAATCTTCCCGCGACGCGACGCAGCGACCTCCAGTGACGCCACCTCGGTGACCGAGTCTTGCAGAATAGTTTTTACATTCGCGCCGCATGGAGTCTCGTTGGAACGTTAAATTAAAAACGTTACGTTAAGTTTACGGCTTATCGGATTCGCCACGGGGTATTGACTTCGGATGTGTTTTGAAATGAATATCTACCGCTTCGATTATATTAATCGATCTTTTTTTTTTTTTTACTATAAATGATGCATTTCGTACGGTTTAATCGATGCAGAGAATTCCGACGTCGTGGAAGGAGTCGATTATTAAAAACGATGTATCTTTGTAAAAGGTAGCAGTGGGTAGGATATATCGCGTCGGGTGGCAACGTCGCGTCGCGCGGCAACCGGTCGCATCGTGCAGCGGCCTCGCGCGGCAACCGGTCGCATCGTGCAGCGGCCTCGCGCGCTGCGGACATGCGCAGTGGCCGCCATTGCCGCGCGGCAAATTCAAATGACCTCCCGCCAGGGCGAGGTTCACGAAACCCATGCGACGCATTTCCTTTCCCGGGTGCTCCGTTTCCGAGTCGAAGCCTGGCCTCGCAGCGCTTTCCCCCGGTCCGTTAAAAGAAAAAAAAAAGAGGAAAACTTAGGAAATGAGGAAGAGAAATATTCATACCGGCGATAAAAAGAGATAGAGAGAGGCGGAGAGAGAACACAGCGAGAACGCGGATACCGGAGTCACACACCTTGAGCGAACTAAACGAAGCAATGGTCCTGCGACACACACTGATGTATACGATTTTTCAACGTGGAAACAGAAAACAAAAAATATATATTGTAGCTATACATATTGTAGTTATATAACGGAGGTTAGTCTCTAGGCAACAGCGTAAACGCGGCGATGGGCGTCGCGACGGCGGCGCCCGTTATATTACTACGAGGATCCCATTATTCGACAGTGCTATTTTATTATCGCGACTATTAATTATTATTACTATTGGTATTACATTATTGACGATCAACGATTATTATTGCTATTATTACACGATGTGATTGTAACGTTATTGGCGCGCATGCGCGTCGGCGGTCGAATCAACCTTGTTTCCCCCCTTCGTCCGGCTCCCTTAATTGCAATTCGGCGTATTAATTGTCGACCTTCAATCGATTGTTTACATCGCATTATTATATCGAGCGCGAGATATAACGGCGATCGGAGGGTGGCGTTGATATTATATTTACTACTAGCGAGTAGGAGAAGGATGATATTCCCCTCCCCCCATCCCACCCCCTCCTTCCTCTTCACCGTGTAAACGATACGACGAAACGGCGGCGTAAACCGATTGTATCCTGCGACCGAGATCGGGCGGATAAAAACAACTGTTGTTAATAAATATATGTCGTAGGCGGATATCCGTCGGCTAAAGGCTGGCCATCGGGTTAACATCGGGCTTTGTTGCGTATCCGGTGTTGCCGACCATACAGTTATTATAGAATTGTTCTATTATTTTAATCCGAGGTACTATGCATTTTTGGAACAATAATAGTACCCGAGTAGTACTATTATTCCAGTAGAAAGAAACACCGACGATTTTATTACCGATGGATATTTTTGTTTATATCCTTAGTCTAGTTTGCAAAGACTTAGTCATTTATGCTTTCTCAAAATAGGGGATTATATTAAACTCTTCGGTATTCATTTTCAAGTCGATGCTATTAATTGTTCAATGTGATGAATCGTATACCATTTTAAATACAGGCGAGATTTTTATTTAAATGTTTGATTATTTTAAGTTCTTAACTTGTACTATTATTTTAATTCGACTGTACTAGAGACAAAGGGAAAAGATGTTGGCAACACTGGTCGTATCGCGGTCGGTCGTTTCGGGAGGAGTCCGCCATTTTGTTCGGCTTCGCCGTTGCAGTTTTCGGGTGGACGCGCGAGAAATGGAGCGGTATTTTGGAGAGAACTCGTCGGGGTGTTGTCGGGTTAGAGTCAGGGGAGGTTTCGGAAAAACCAGTGGTCACTTCGCGGGAATAGGAGAGAAAAAGATATGCGAGATATGCAGTCCAGGTAGAGACGCTTTCGAGGTTGCTTTAGCCGAGACATCCGCCCACCGCGACCAGTACAAGTGCGTTCGGCACAGCTAGTATACGAGAAAGAGCGCTCCCGGCCGCTCGGAGCGCCCTTCTTAGGCACTACCTACGTTTATTAAAGAAAAGAGATAGAAAGTGTGAGTATGAGAGAGAGAGAATGCGCGCGGATGATGTGTGAAAGGGCAAGAGAAAGAGACCGGCGAGAATACAAAAAATCGGCTTTGTAAGAGGCGGAGAAAGCAAGGCGAAAACGAAGGTTGGAGGGCAGTGAAAGAGAGAGGGACGAGAGAGAAATTAACGTTTAACATTTATGGATACGCGTATAAGAAGATATATTCATATTTCCCGCTCCCACGATCACACGACGGACCGCCTTTGCCCCGAGTCGCGCCTCTTGAGCGGCGGGGCCTGGCCTGGCGCGTCGCGCGCTGTGGTTGGTCCTTTCCGTTGGAGCGCGCGATGCCATTGGCTCGGCGCCCGCCCGAGCGTTTCTGGGAGTCCCGACCCCACGTGACTCCCGCTCAGTCCCCTCGCGCACACGCCTGCGGGTTCGTCGCGTCGTAACGGCGCGACGCGGTCGCGTTTTAATTCCGATATTCACAGCCGGGAGCTTGGAGGCGTCTCGAGACACGCGTGAGAATGGAAAAAGAGAGAACGGC
The DNA here is from genome assembly GCF_000612105.2 of Orussus abietinus. Taxonomy (NCBI): domain Eukaryota; kingdom Metazoa; phylum Arthropoda; class Insecta; order Hymenoptera; family Orussidae; genus Orussus; species Orussus abietinus. Next base: position 1,251,638 of record NW_019395567.1, read on the forward strand.
GCCGCATGCAGGACTCGCAGCCGCCTGCGCGAAAAACAAAAAAGAAAACATATGTTCCTCGTCCGCGCGCAGGCGAGCGGTCGGCTGGATCGGGGCCGCTGATTGGCTTTTCACGGCGGCCCCGATTTTGGCAGACTCCGCCGGTGGCCGCGGAAATGCGAGAAGAGAGTGCACGGGATTAAGAACACGCCGATTAATATGGGGTTGTACGATATACGACAGTATACCACGAAATCCATTGTATCGATTGGAAATATTATGATAAACTCAATAAAACTCTGGAAAGATTCTGATTTCGTCATTTTCCCTGATACACCGTTTTGCGATAAAATCCTAACAAAAGCTGCAAAGAAGGTTAAGCATATATGCGTCTGACATTAATTAGAACAAGTCTGCAATTGTTTTCGCTCCTAAGTACGGGCAATTCTCATAAACTCTCTCCTTATATGGGTATAAAATGTCGAGTTGGTAAAAGTTATTTAATCGCGAGTCATGTGGCGCTATCTAGATGTGAGGTGTATAACCTCATTCTAGAATCGCAGCTACTTCGATTGTATCCTTTGGAGGTGTGAAATGTAGTTTTCTATGCTACATGCTGTTGGTTATGTGTGCTTTGAGTTCTATTGTTTTCCGTCAGATGGCGCACCATGCTTCGTGTTCATCGTGATGGCGGGTCGCGTTTCCGATTACACATAGCAGACAAGATTACCTTGTAACGTTAGTTAACAGAGATGAGTTGGGAGATTGCTCACGGGCAGGATCGTGCGATTGCATCCTGTGCTGCCCTCTGGTTTCGTACGTTAGCTTTCACCGTTTTTTGCCCCCAAGAGCGGCGCAACGAATTACTGGGAGGGACTCGCGTACTGGCAGTCAGTTGACGGTGGTGGCTTACCTACGCTTACCGACACTGCTCGCTTTTCATGGTAAGGGAAGAACACTCGTGACGCTCCATGTGACTTTATCT